>NW_006411309.1:2270-9129 GCF_000296735.1 Chrysochloris asiatica
TTTTTTTCCTTTCAGAGTTTTATATATGCCATCCTATTTTCTTCATGCCTGCATGAGAAATCAGAGCTTAGTCTTATTTGTTCTACTTTGTAGGTAACTTTTTGCTTTTCCTGAGCTACTCTCAGGATTCTTTCCTTGTCTTTGGTTTTCAAAAACTTGATTTTGATATTTCTTGGTAATTTTCTTTTGGGGTCTATTATCCTGTTGGAGTTCTTTCAACTTCTTGAAAGCATATCGTCTCATTTTTTCCACAGTGTTAGGGAAGTTTTCTTCAACAACTCTTTAACAATTTTCTCTCTCTCTCTTATTTTTTTTTCTTTTTTCTTTCCTTGTCTCGTTCTGTTCTATAATTCCAATCACATGTAAATTATTCCTCTTGATAGTGACCTGCATATATCTTAGACTTTCTTGATTATTTTTTTGTTCTTTTTTCTGATTGTTCTTTTTGCTGTTGTTAAATGTCAGAACATCAGTTCTGACTTATAGCAACCATTATAGGTTTTCCAAAAGGGGTGGTTTGTGGGTATGAACCACTGACTTCAAGGTTGGCAGTCCAGGGCTTATCTTGCAACACCACACCGGGACTCTGATGATTCCTCTAGTAAATGAATATTGAGAGATTTATCTTTGAGCTCACTGATTCAGTCTACCATTAATTCAATTCTACTTCTTTGTCCTTTCAATGTATTATCTATTTCTGAACTGTTAATATAAATCTCACTTTCTAATTGCAGATTTTGTATAATTTCCAACTTTTCATTTCTTTTGTCAGTTTGTTCTTGTAGTATTTTCCTGAATTGTTCTAAAGTTTTGTCTGTGTTTCCCCTGATTTCATCTGCCCTTTTCTTGATCATTTGCTCAATTCACTGAAGGTACTTAAGTATCATTTAAGTTTTAAATTCCTTAGTTCTGATGCCATTTCTGATATATATATTTCTGGTATTATATATCTGTATTTTGGTCATTTGTTTGAGGCACTGTTTTGTTTCTTTGTGTAAACTGAAACTGTTTGTTGTCTCTGATACATTGTGATAGTATCGTATATATTTTGATGTTTTAATTGATGATTGTATATTGGTGTGCTCTTAGGCACCTACCACCTTTCTTCTGGTGGATGTGAAACAGACTAAAAGTGTGAACACAGTTCTCTGTTCACGCTGTAGGATAGTTCAGAGCAGGTTCATGTGCCTCCAGTAACGGGGGTGGCATGCCTGACACCCAACCCAGGCAGAGGAGAGGCTGCATAGAAGGAGGTACCACAGGCAGCTGGGCTAGTGAGGCCATAGGAAACAAGGGAGAACCCCACTTTCCTTACAGCCAAACCCCCAGCTGTGTCTTGTGACTCTAGGCTGCTGCATTGACAGCTACCCCCAAAAATCCAAGATGGCTACATTGTTACAGGCCAGCCAACTGCCCGCCAGTTTTTCTTCCTTTTCATGGCTTACGTTCAACTTCCTCTTCCAGTCATCGCTCAGTCCACCTCTCTGTTCTGTCCTCTGAAGCTCAGGGTTCCAGGATCACCATTCACGTCTGTTTCACTTAGTCTCCCATGTCCTTGCTGTAGACTGTCTGCTCAGCATGCCCCAGAAGTTCGTGACAAGTTATCGCTCAATGAGGTGAATGTTATTTTGGTGCTGGTCTGGCATGAGCTTTGAGTTTAAAGAAAGATGCAGGGTTTTCTAGAATTCTATAGTGATAGAGGGAGAAAAGAGGAAAGGAAATAAGAGACTTCAGCACGTTCTAGGATAAAATCATAATAGAGTTCTGACTTGGAGAATATACAGGTGGATGTCTATTCAGGCAGAAAGGAAAATCTCACTTCTTATGGGCAAAACCAGTACCCAAACCCACCGCAGTCAAGTTGCTTTTGATTCATAGCAATCCTAAAGGACAGATTAGAACCGATCTCTGAGGTGTCTGAGGCTGTAAATCTTTCTGAAAGCAGACTGCTTCATTGTTCTTATGCAGAGCATCTGGTTGGTTTGAATTTCTGACCTTTCAGTTAGCAACCCAATACTTAACGGCCAGCATCCCCAGCTACAGGCTGCAGGATTAGTCTGTAATATTAAAAATCAGCTCCAGGCAGAGGAAGTAAGCTTGTGAGAGTTGTAGCATTTGGATGTGATTTTAAAAGAGATCCAGTATTGTCATTTTCTTTTGACAAGTGGAGAAAATCATCAACGATCAAATTCTCTGTCATCTTGCTATTGGCTTTGTCTTATTAAAAATTTTAAAACCTTATTTCCCACGTAGTTCAGTCTGAAAGTAACAAGTTATGGCTCTTCTAAGATACAGCATATAACACACATGCCATTCAAAACAATAAAAATGGTCTTTTAAATTCATAAAATAAATCCTATCCATTGTTCAAGATAGTTTTGATTATTTTAGATTCATTGCATTTCTGTATAAAGCTTAGAACCAGCTTGTCAATTAACAATCTTCCTTTTCGATACAACACTCTTGACCCACTCATTCATTCTGTTGACCTAGACTACAAATAGCAAAATGCAAATATAGCAAATGCAAATCATTATATGCAAATAAAGTGAAAATAAATTGAGGAGAACTCATGGTTTGAAAAAAAACAAAAAAACACTAGCAGATGAACTGACTTATGTCCTTTTGTTGTGTTGTTAAAGTGCCACCAAGTCAGTTCTGACTCATAGTGATCTTGTACAGGGCTTCCAAGTTGCAGCTGGTGAGATTGAACCACTAATTTTGCAGTTCAAACTGACCTTGCAGTCCAGTGCTTCTCCTATAAGTACCACACCGGTATTTTTAGCACTTGCACAACTTTTAAATAACACAGTGACTATTTGAAATTGATAGAATTTCTGTGAAAATCATTACTAATCTTAACATGCAAAATGCATGTAAACAAAAGGTTTCATCACTTTTGCCTCAAAAATTCTCTAACTATTGGAAGACAATTTGAGCGACTCCCCTGGAGAACGCCTGTTATCAATGGATACCACTGTAAGAAACAAAAACTTGAGGTGACAGTGCTCAGTTAGTTAGACATAAAGTTGAGAAAAACTGGATATGAACAGTAGAGTCAAGATGTATAACTTTCAATGGTGTGGCACTTGCTATCTCATAAAGCTGGAAATAGAAATACTATCTGACTCAGCAATCCCTCTATTTGGTATATATCCTCAAGAAATAAGCCATGACACACAGAAATATATGTACACCCATGTTAAGTGCAGCATTATTCACAATTGTAAAAATAATGGAGATAGCCTAAATGCCCATCAATCCAAGAATGATTAAACAAACTTTGGTATATACACACAATGGAATACTAGGCTATGTTGAAGAATAACAATGAATCTGTGAAACAACTCAGAACATGGGTGAACCTGGAATGCTGAGCAACATTAGCCAATCATAAAAGGACAAGTATTGAATGAGGCTATTTTTGTAATAAGTCAAGAAAGATTTTCATTGTAAAAGAAACATTATTTGATGGTTACCAGGGGTAGGAGGGAAGGGAGAGTAATTTATTAGTGAGAGGGTAGACGTGTGTTAACTTGGGTGATGGGGAAGGCAATATATAACAAGAGGGAGGTTGTTAGAAGAATGATGAAGGCTGGGGAAAATACAGGGAGGGGTGCAAGAACTAAAGGGAACAGAGATAAACCAATCCTTTAATAACAGTGATCTATGGGAACTCTGGTCATGTAGTGGGGAAAATACAGGGAGGGGTGCAAGAACTAAAGGGAACAGAGATAAACCAATCCTTTAATAACAGTGATCTATGGGAACTCTGGTCATGTAGTGGTTATGAGTCAGGCTACTAATCTCAAGGTCAGCAGTTCAAAACTACCAGCTGTTTCGTGGGAGAAAGATGAGGCTTTCTGTTCCTGTAAATATTTGCAGTCTTGGAAACCCTTGGCAGTGTCGCTATGAGTCGGAACTGACTCTACAGCAAACTACCACCACCATGGGTAGATATGGAGTACTGATGTGGTGCTGTAGGATAAGCACTGGACAACGAATCACAAGGTCGATGGTTGAAACCCACTATACACTCCTCAGAAACCTTAGACAGGGTGTCTGTGAGTCAGAATCGACTCAACAGCACTTAACAACAACAAATGGGTAGATACATAGAGCTAGGCTTAAAGGGTATAGGAGGGAGAATGGGGGTATACCCACAAACATATAAAGGGTCTACAGAGGGTATTTGCACATGTGTTGTTGTCTTTAAATGCTGTTAGTCCGTTCCAACTCATAGCAACCTGTATAGGGTTTCTGAGACTTCAAATCTTTGCAGGAGCAGAAAACCTCCTCTTTCCTCACATAGTGGCGGTGGGCTCAAACCACAAACATTGTGGTTCACAGTCCAATGCTTATCGTATGGAATCACTACTGTCCCCTGATTTAGGGGACAAAATTGTGAAAACTTCTTATACATTATCAAACACCATGTGGTACAAGGTATATAGAAGGAAAAACAATATTAGTAAGATCTACTCAGAAACCCTATACAGGGTCGCGATGGGTCAGAATCAATGCTATAGCACTTAACAAAAACAAACAACAAAATCACTTGGAAAGGACAACCATTCAAGATCAAAAGGGCAACATTTATCTAAGGACAAAATACATAAATATTGGGAAGGAGGCTGAAAGAACATTAAGAATCACAGAGGAAGTGGGTTAACTGATGTTACATGGAGGTGATCGCAATTAATGAGATGAAACAAAGTGTGTGATTTGTTGAATGTAAAACTGATGATCTGCTCTGTAAACCTTCACACAATAATTTTTTTTAAAAAGATGTATAATTTTTAATCCACTACAGGAAAAATTAATAAAGAAAACATTATTTCATAAGCATTTTCTCATGCCATAAAAAATTCTTCAGAACCTCCCCTTTAAGTTAAGTTGGCTGTTTAATATTCTATTATGTAGTTGCACCAGCAAATTAAATTCAACAGTAGAGAAAAAGATTTCTACAGTACAGAAATGCAATAATGGTTTATAGGATATTTCTTAATATGCTATACAAATCTATGGCTTTAGAAAAAGCTAACATCAACAGATAGTGAAAAGACACTTGATAAAATACAGCACCAATTCATGCTTTGCATGTTCTTTAATAATTTAATGTAATACAGAGATTTAAAGAAGCCCTGGAGGCACAAGGGTTAAGTGCTTTGGTACATATGAAAAGCTTGGTGATTTGAACCTACTCAGACGTTCTATGAAGTCCTGGTGCTCTGCTGTAAGATAAGCAAAGAACTGCAAGGTTGGCTTGATTTGCAAGATTGGCCTTTCAAACTAATCAGCTGCTCCTCAGAAACCCTTTAAAGACTCTCTATGAGTTAGAATAAGGAGCTCTGGTAGCGTAGTGGTTACGAATCGGGCTGCGAACCTTAAGGTCAGCGGTTCGAAACTACCAGCCGCTCCGCGGGAGAAAGATGAGGCTTTCTACTCCCGTAAAGATTTACACCCTCGGAAACCCTGTACAGGGTAGCTATGGGTCGGACCCGACTCGATGGCACTTAACAACAACAACAACATGAGTTAGAATAGACTCGATGGCACTTACCAACAACAACAAGAGAGTCTGTGGGAGAAAAAAGCCCCTGATGAACTGCTTCCCTAAAGATAACAGCCTAGGAATCCCAGGGGGTAGTTCAACTTTGTCACAGGGTCATTATGAGTTAGCATACAAAACAGATTTATATTACCTTGAAAGTTTGAAAGAACTGTAAAAATTATTGCAAAGGCTTTTCATTTTTAAAGATGGTTTGATAAGCTTGCATTTCCTGGTTATTGATGATTCTTGAGTTATTAATATTTTCTTGACCTTCTTAAATCAATTTTATTAATTTATATTTTTACAGCAAATTTCCTGTCTTTAAGGCTCAGTTTTATAGGCATGTTTGTTGTTGTTGTTGTTAAGAACCTTTGAAATTTACTGCTTTTAAGACTAAGTTTTATAGTCATGAAGATATAAACATAGCCCTTACCATCATTTATTATAATGGAGTTCTGGTGTGGCACTGTAGGATAAACATTGGACTGCAAGGTTGGTTTGAACTGAAATGTTGGTGGTTCAAACACACTAGTCATTCCTCTGAAATCCTATAGAGTGTCTTTATGAGTCAGAATCAACTAGACAGCACTTAACAAGAAGCCATTATTAATAACTTCTTTCTCTCTCTCTTTTTAAAGCTTTTATTTAGGATTGAGTGATAGTTTACAGGGGAGAACATTAGTTTTGCATTCATGCTATCGTATTTTGTTTCATTGCAATGATTATAATCCCCTCCATGCATCATCATTTAACAGTATTTGCATTGATTCCCTCTCTCTCTCTTTTAATTTATGTACAAAAATATACTCAGGAATATATAATCATTTAAACAACCAGGGGGCACATTCTGCAAGTCTGCCTCTTGGCTGCCAGCACACAGCCTTTCTCTTTCTATGAGTATACAGTCCTCAGCTGCTCTATCTCTCCATGTCATTATCTCAGTCTCCATCTCTGTTGTTGCTGCTTCTCTAGGTAGGGTTCCACATTTCACTGATGCTCTTCTCCCCTGATGGTCCTAGGGTCCTCTGTTCCTGGACTGTAAGATTAACTATTCCCCCCTTAATGTTACAAAACTTCTACCTTTGTGTGACAATCACAATTAGTCATGAGAACAATTACTCACTATTGAATCATAAGAATCTTATCCCCACCTCCTTTCACCAGACCCATCTAGAGAAGATGAAAAATATTCAGTGGGGATTCCACTGTCCCCTGCACACTCTGAAACTAAAGTCCCTCTTGAAAACTTGTAAGCCAGCCACTTTGTGCTTTTATAGCTCCCCACCCCCCATTTTAGGTAGCCAA
>NW_006411309.1:9229-11481 GCF_000296735.1 Chrysochloris asiatica
GATGTAAAGACTCTTTCCTCTCGGTTGGTATTTTGAGCTACTACATCCATAAGTAGTGGTTACGAATCGGGCTGTGAACCGTAAGGTCAGCGGTTCGAAACTACCAGCTGCTTCGCGGGAGAAAGATGAGGCTTTCTACTCCCGTAAAGATTTACACCCTCGGAAACCCTGTACAGGGTAGCTATGGGTCGGAATCGACTTGATGGCACTTAACAACAACAACAACAACAACATCCATAAGTATAGGCCAAGTTCATCAAATTGTAATAACTTCTCTATTTTTGTTTCTTTGTATTTTTGTAGTCTCTTGATTAGAGTTGCCAGAGATTTTTAAAAAGTTTTTTCATCAATAAGTCCTTCATTTATTTATAAGTCTTACTCTTTATTTTGTTGATTTCTGCTTTTATCTTTTATTATTTTTCTCTCTGCTTTCCTGAGGGATTTTGTTGGTTTGTTTCATTGACTGATCACTGTTGCTTTCAAGTGCTAGAGTTGAATTATTAATGAATTTTTATTCCTTTCATCTTAATAATACAAATAAGATTATTAATTCATTTAAAAAGTTTTTATTGAATGTCCATTGTGATTTAGGAAATATTTCAAGTGCTAGAGATACAACAGTGAACAAAATGTACAAGAATTCCTGGTTCATAGAGCTCACATTCTAGTAGGTCAGGGTATACAATAAGTAGAATATGATAAATTATTCAGTATATTGTTGTTGTTGTTATGTGCTGTTGAGTTGGTTCTAACCCATAGCAACCCTATATTAGAAAGTAATAAATTCTAGGGGGAAATAAAGCAGAAAGGGAACACAAGCAATTCTTGGGGAATACTTGTTAAATAAAGAAGAATGTGGCATCAGGATTGGAGGAAGACTCATTAACAACATGTCATATGCAGACAATACAACCTTGCTTGCTGAAAGTGAAGAATACTTAAAATACTTACTGATGAAGATCAAAGACTACATCCTTCGATATGGAGTGCACCTGAATGTAAAAAAAAGAAAATTCTTCACCAGTGGGCCAATAAATAACAACATGATAATGGAAAAAAGACTGAAATTGTCAAAGACATAATTTTGCTTAGATCCAACATTAACATTCAAGAAATAAAAGGACTTACTGCATTAGGGAAACCTGCTACTTAAGAGCTCTTTAAAGTGTTCAAGAGCAAAGATGTCAGTTTGAGGGCTAAAGTGTGCCTGACCCAAGCCATGGTATTTGTGGTGCTGTAAGGAGCTCTGGTAGCGTAGTGGTTACGAATCGGGCTGTGAACCTGAAGGTCAGCGGTTCGAAACTACCAGCCGCTCCGCGGGAGAAAGATGAGGCTTTCTACTCCCGTAAAGATTTACACCCTCGGAAACCCTGTACAGGGTCGCTATGGGTCGGAACCGACTCGACGGCACTTAACAACAACAACAACAGCACTGGGCTGTGAACCACAAGGTTGACAATTCAAACCCACCAGCTGCTCCTCTAAAAATCCTATATAGGATGACTGTGAGTCGGAGTCAACCTGACAGCACTTAGCAATATATGCATGTGAAAGTTGGGTAATGACTAAGGAAGACGATTGAAGAATTGATGTATTTGAATCATGGTGTTGGAGAAGAATATCAAAAGTACCATGGGATGCTAGATGATGTTGAAAGAAATACAACCAGAATGCTCCTTAGAAGCCAGGATGGCCAGACTTTGTCTCTCATGCTTTGGACATATAATCAGGAGGGACTAGTCCCTGGAGAAGGACATCGTGCTTAGTAAAGTGGAGGGACAGTGAAAAAGATGGATTGGCACAGTAGCACCAGCAATGGGTTCATGTATAACAATTGTGAGGATGGCACAGGACTGGGCAAGTGTTTCATTCTGTTGTACATAAGGTGGCTATGAGTTGTAATCAACTCGATGACGTCTAACAAAAACAGTTATGAAATATGCTATGCAAATTTAAGCTTTTTCCTAAGTACTTTGTATTTGCATTTTTATTTTCTACTTGTACCATTCATTATTGAGAAAAATGCTTTTATTTTATAAGTAGATTTAAAAACCTATTATGTATCCCTAGTTTGTCAAATAAAAGGACAGTTCTTTTACATTTTATTATGATATATTATTATTTGGTGTGTTTTCTTACTGAGTGTATCAGTCAACATTGCTGTTAACTTAGAATTCTAGAAAATTTGGCAGAAGGGTTTAAAGTTGGTTGTTGTTGTTGTCAGGTGCCATTGAGTTGGAACCTACTCATAG
>NW_006411310.1:0-1524 GCF_000296735.1 Chrysochloris asiatica
AAAAATTCAAGCCTCGTCTTTTGTTATTGAAAGATTCTCTGGGCAAAATATTGAATGATGCAGAAAAAATCAAGAGAAGATGGAAGGAATACACAGAGACACTGTACCAAAAGGAAATGGTTAATGTTCAATCGTTTCAAGTGGTAGCATATGATCAAGAGTCAATGATCCTAAAGGAAGAAGTCCAAGGTGCATTGAAAAAAAACATGGCATCAGGATTGCAGGAAGACTCATTAACAACCTGCAATATGCAGACGATGCAATTTTGCTTGCTGAAAGTGAAGAGGACATAAATACTTACTGATGAAGATCAAAGAGCACAGCTTTCAGTATGGTTTGTACCTCAATGTAAAGAAAAAAAAAAAAAAATCCTCACCACTGAATGAATAAACAACATTCTTATCAATGGAGAAAATATTAAAGTTGTCAAATACCTCATTTTTCTCAGACCAACCATCAACATTCATGGAAGTAGAAGTCAAGAAATCAAAGGACAAATTGCATCAGCCAAATCTGCTGCACAGGATCTTTTTAAAGTATTGAAGAGCAAAGATGTCAGTTTGAGGACTAAGGTGCGCCTAACTCAAACCATGGTATTTTCAATAACCTCATATGGATGTGAAAGTTAGACAGTGAATAAGGAAGATTGTAGAAGAATTGATGCATTTGAGTTATGGTGTTATAGGAGAATATTGAAAGTACCATGGGTTGCCAAACAAACAAATAGATCCATTTTGGAAGAAGTGCAGCCAGAGTGTTCCTTGGAGGCTAGGATGGCCAAACTTCATGTCACATACTTCTGACCTATTGTCAGGATGGACCAGTCGCTGGTGAAGGATAGCATGTGTGGTAAGGTGGAGGGGTCAGAGAAAAAGAGGAGGACCCCCAGCAAGATGGATTGGCAAAGTGGCAGCATCAATGGGCTCAAGTGTGGCAACAAATGTGTTCATGGCATGTAAGTACCATTTTCAATTTTGCTCTGAAAGAATCTTGGCTATTTATAAGAATTAAAATGACTCTCAAAGGGTTAATATTTTCTTCTATGAAGAGGTTCCCAGCAACATGAAGGTGGCTAAAGAGAAGCAGTTTAGAGAGCTTTCAGCAATGACAACAGAATCCTCAAAAACATGCATGACTTCCCAGGTGCCTACCACAAAAGCAACAATAGCTGTATGCATAAAGCAGTTCAGGTCTGATCCCTCCAATCACCCTCTGCACTGCAGCTTGGATCGAAATGTGTTTTCTGTTTTCTGCCTTCCATAGATCTCACCAATCAGGCCCCAATAATTTGGAAATCTTAGGACATATGGCATCAGGGCAAAATGGTGCTAGTGGGGCAATGCAGATGGATGGAGGGCAGTTATTTCTTTAAAGCATGGATTCACTCATTAAATCTATAACCTTGAGTAAGTCAATTAAATATTCTGAGCTGTGGATCCATTTGTAGAATAAGCATGATGAAAGTATCTGTCTGCTAGAACATTCAGTAATATCATGCTATTGTTGGTAAATGCCATCGAGTCA
>NW_006411310.1:2594-8851 GCF_000296735.1 Chrysochloris asiatica
AGTAGAAAGCCTCATCTTTCTCCCGCGGAGCAGCTGGTAGTTTCGAACCGCTGACCTTAAGGTTCGCAGCCCGATTCGTAACTACTACGCTACCAGAGCTCAAAAAGCTACCTCATCGATCTATTGATACTTCTACTTTTAGTTTTATTACTTGCTTTCTTTCGGTGATAATGCTTCTTTGTTTTTTAATGTCATTTTGGGATGCTAAATCCATTGTCTTCAGCATTTTTTCCTCATTTCTAATATTAGAATTGAATTATACGTTTCCTCCAACTATTATTTTAGGCACATCCTGCAAGTTTTAGTATGTAGTTTTCATTATTGTTTAATTGTCTTTTTAAATTAAATTTAATTTAAATTATTTTGTTTGGATTTCTTCTTTGTCCCATGAGTGATTTAGAAATGCTTCTTAATTTCCAAACACCTGAGTTTTCAGATTTCTTTTTGTATTAAGGCTAACCTAATTGCACGATGTGATATAGCAGATATTTATTCATTGGAATTGGTTGGGACTTGCTTTATGACGCAGTACATGATCCGTGTTCACATAGAACCAACTATGCTTTTAAAGAATGTTGTTTTGACTCATAGCAACCCTGTATAGGGTTTCCAAGGAGCAGCTGGTGGGTGGGTTTGAAGTGCCAACCTTGTAGTTAGCAATCCAATGATTATCCTCTAGTGCCACACCAGGACTCCATGTTTTTAAGGAATTGGTATTCCTGGTGTGGTGCTGTAGGTAAGCACTGAACTGTAAAATTGGTTTCAACATCAAGATCAGCAGTTCAAACCCACCAGCTACTCCTTGGAAACTATGAGCCAGAACCAACTCGACGGCACTTAACAACAACATAGTCTATCAGTGACGTCACTCTTCTGCATGTACACGGTTTTCACGCACTTGGACTCACTATGAAGTCATCAGTGGGTTTCATCTCTTCCAAGTTTTCCATGACCAGTGGGCTATACGTCTTCACTGCACTGCATGTAGGATTAACCATGCTGGTGGTGATGATATGCAGTAGAGTCGGTTCTGACTCATAGCAATCCTGTATAGGGTTCCCAAGGGCAGAAAACCTCATCCTTCTCCTGCGCAGCAACCAGTAGATTCGAACTGCTAACCTTATAGTTAGCAGTCCTGTTCGTAATCCACTATGTTACCAGGGCTCCTTATGGTGGTGGTGGTGGTGGTTATGTGCCGCGGAGTCGGCTCAAGACTCATAGCGACCTTGTACAGGGTTTCCGAGGCTGTAAATCTTTACAGGAACAGAAAGCCTCATCTGTCTCCTGTGGAACTGCTGTTAGTTTCGAACTGCTGACCTTGAGCTTAGCAGTCTGACTCATAACCACTACGCTACCAGAGCTTCTTGGGCTCCTTATTATTAACCATAATTGGTTGCAATCATCTTTCCTAAAGGACTAGAAAGAAACCCTGGTGGTGCTTTTGGCTAGGTGTTTGTCTGTTAATCAAAAGGTCAGCAGTTCAAACCCACCAGCTGCTCCACAGGAGAATGATGTGGCAATCTGCTTCCATAAAGATTTACAGCTGTGAAAAGTCTCTGGCGTGGTTACTCTGTCTTACAGAGGTGCTATGAGTTGGAATCAACTCAATGACAATGGAGTTTTTTAGTTTACACGGACTTAAAACCTTGAAAGGCAAGAAGTATTTATTTTGATTTCCTGTTCCCAACATTGTACCTGCCATCTATGTACACATTCAGTAAATAATTATAGAAGTAAACTACTGAATGGGGTAATTTTTCAAAGACTACACAACTCGTCTCTCATGTAAATCATGTTCAATGCACTCTTGAAATGATGCCAGTCAGCCACATGAAAATGAGTGGAAGGGAAAACAAATGTTCTACTCTGTCAAGGAACTAGTAGGGAAAAAATCAGCAGGTTTTATTTCCCAGGTAAAAATGATTTTTTATTAAAGTCATATGCAGGTCAATGAGTGAACATGTAATGATTGATTGTGAATTTCGACTCTTGAAGGGTATGTGTGTGCTTCAAATCTGCAGGGATTGTAAGGTTGGGTGAATAGGTGAGCCACTAACTACAGAGCTTAACTGTATGAAATCTGTGCTGCACACATACTCAAGAACATTGATAATGTTCATATTTTTGAAATAGGAAAGAAATTAACTAGAATCAAATGTCGAGTCAAAATTGAGAGAAAAACACACAAACAAAACTAAACTCAAAATGGTCTCATCTAGCTCAATTCTTGCTTCCTCATTCTGTGATCCCAGTCTTTTCTTGAATACCTCCAGTGACAGAGAACACAGTACCTCATGACATTTTTAAGCTCAATTTTATTGTCTATTAGGGATATGTTACCTTGGAGGTTATGGTGTTGGAGGAGAATGTTGAAAGTGCCATGGGCTGCCAAAAGTGCTCCTTAGAGGCCAGGATGGCCAAACTTTGTCTCTCATACTTTGGACATATTGTCAGGAGGGGCCAGCTGCTTGAGAAGGAGAACATGTTTGGTAAGATGGAAGGTCAGAGAAAAAAAGGAAGACCCCCAATAAGATGGATCAGCCAAGTGGCAGCATCAGTGGGCTCAAGTATGGCAACAATTTTGAGGTTGGCCCCGGACTGGGCAGGGTTTCAGTCTGCTGTATATAAGGTTGCTATGAGTCGGTACTGACTCGATAGCATGTAACAACAACAACAAGGTAAAGAGAATTGAAGAATCCTTTTTTATTACTCCGTCAAACTCTTTACTCTATACAAAGGGAAGTTTGCACCATGCATCATCTTTTTTTTTTTTTTTTTTTTTAAATCTGTTTTTCACCTCACTTTTGAGAGTTAGCATAACTTAGGAGTCATCTCAGTCTGATACAAAAGGCAATATTCAAACTAACTAAACTTGCTGAGTTGAAACTTAAATTAGTAAATGGGTTTATTAAAATAGTAAACTGAAAATAAATAATTTATTTCACAAAAATTGTGGCATCATAGAATTTTTCAAATTGGAACACAGCAAATATTCAATTATATTTGGTATGAATACAGTTGAACATTCAAAAGTTTCAAGCATAAGGAGACATGTTTTGAATCTTGAGAACTCCTAGTCTAGGACCAGGGAACGCCTAAAGTACAGAAAAACTGGTAACTGAGAGAAGGGTGGTTAATGTCTGAATTCCCCCAATTCCAGGAGTCCCTGGAGGTGAGAAAGCTCTGGATTTGTGGTAAAGGAAAGTGAAATGCTAGATTGGGGCTGGACTATAACATATATACTATGAGAAAATGTCCACCACATCTGCCAAGGGCTCATAAATACCCATGCTTTTTAAATCAAAGGCCTTTGTCTCCATTTATTACCAAATAATGACCACATTTTTTCAGTCTTTGCTGTGTAATGTTGTAGGACCCTACTATTCTGACTTAAAGTCCTGGTATGACACTACAGGAAAATGCATTGGAGTGCAAGGCCGGATTGAACCTCAAGTTTGGTGGTTCAAGCCTACCAGCTACACCTCTGGGTGTGTCCTAACTGATTCAATGGCACTTAACAATAGCCATTCTGACCGGAATCCTGGTGTGGCCTTGTAGGGTAAGCATGGAACTATTAACTGTACCATGGAGTGCCAAAAGAACAAATAGATCTGTGTTGGATGAAGTATAGCCAGAGTGCTCCTTCAAAGCCAGGATGGCCAGACTTTGTCTCTCATACTTCGGACATTTTGTCAGGAGGGACCAGTCACTGGAGAAGGATATCATAGTTCATAAGGTGAAAGGTCAGAGAAAAAGAAGAATATCCCCAGTGAGATGGATTGACACAGTGGAAGCATCAATGGGCTCAAAAGTACAATGATCGTGAAGTTGGCCCAGGACCGGGCAATGTTTTGTTATGTTGTGTATAGGGTTGCTGTGCATTGGCACCAACTTGATGGCACCAAAGAACAACAACAACAACTGCCAGGACTTTCTATTGTGTACTTGATCAGAACTGTCAATAGTGATAGTTGGGCACCATCTAGTTCTTCTGGACTCAGGACAGAAGAGATTATGGTTTATATGGACCATCAATTTTGTGGACTGATTTCTTCCTTGAGCCTTTGTTTTCCTCTTTTGTTCTAGAGGGGATGAGACTAATAGTTGTACTTTAGAGTACTGCTTGTAAGCTTTTAAGGCCCCTGAGGGTGTTGTTGTTGTTGTTAGGTGCCATCGAGTCAGTACCGAGTCATAGTGACCCTATGCACAACAGAACGAACACTGCCGGATCCTGGGCAATCCTCACAATTGTTGCCACACTTGAGGCCGTTGATGCTGCAACTTTGCCAATCCATCTCGCTGGGGGTCTTCCTCTTTTTCTCTGACCCTCCACCTTACCACACATGTTATCCTTCTCCAGTGACTGGTCCCTCCAGACAATATGTTCGAGGTATGAGAGACGAAATCTGGCCATCCTGGCCTCCAATAAGCACTCTGGCTGTACTTCTTCCAACACAGACCTGTTGGTTCTTTTGGCAGCCCATGGCACTTTCAATATCCTCCCCCAACACCAAAACTCAAAAGCATCAATTCTTCTACGGTTTTCCTTATTCACGGTCCAGCTTTCACATGCATATGAGGTTATTGAAAATACCATGGCTTGGGTCAGGTGCACCTTAGTCCTGAAGCTGACATCTTTGCTCTTCAACAATTTAAAAAGGTCTTGTGCAGCAGATTTGCCTAATGCAAATCTCAACTTCATATACATGATAATAAGTATGAACCAAAATACACAAAAGCACTTTATACTCAGTGAATGCATTCTTCCAAGCATATTTGCCACTTTACATAATTCAACCAAGTAATTAGTCACCAGGATCCCTGGTGTGATGCTATAGAATAAGCACTGTACTTTAAGCACAAGGTCAGTAACTCAAACTCACCAGCAACTCCTCAGAAACCCAGTACAGGGTCACTATGAGTTGGAACCAACTTAAGAGCACTTAACAACAACTAAATAAGTCACCAAAAAAGCCTCAATACTTTGTAAATAAGAAACATTACACAGTTTCTATTATTCAATAAAATTAAAAATCAAAAACAAAAGGAAAGTCTGAAATCACACATGTCTGTAAACCAAGAAACAAACAACTCTGATATATGTGGGGGAAATTAGCAAGTAAAATTATTAAATTTAGGGCTAAATTAAAGTAAAAACACTACTTGTCAAATTTCTGAAGTACTAATTAATGCAGTGCTTTAAGGACATATAATGTTGTTGTTAGGTGCCATTGAGTTGGTACCAATTTTGCACAGCAGAACAATCCTGTGCACAACAGAATGAAACCATGCTCGGTCCTATGCCAACCTATGCCAATCATTGTTACATTTGAGCCCATTGCAGCTGCCTTGTGCCAATCCATCTCACTGAGGGGTCTTCCTCTCTTTATCCAAGCCTCCAAGTTACCAAACAAGATATCCTTCTCCAGGGACTGGTCCCTCCTGATAATACATCCGAAGTACGAAAAACGAACTCTGGCCATACTGCATACTGGATTCCAAGGGGCACGCTGACTGTACTTCTTCCAACACAGATTTGCTGGTTCTTTTGGCAGTCCATGGTAATTTTAATATTCTCCTCCAACACTGTAACTCAAATCATCAATTTGTCTATGGTTTTCCTTATTCACTGTCCAATTTTTATGTGCATATGAGATTATTGAAAATACCATGGTTTGGGTCAGGTGCACCTTAGTCTTCAAGCTGACATCTTTGTTCTTCAACATTTTAAAGAGATCTTGTGCAGCAGATTTGCCTAATACAATAATGAAGTCATTTGATTTATTTTAATTTAATTATTATTGTTTTTATTAATTTAATTCAATTTTTATAATTTAAATTTTATTGTGAATTGTGTGAAAGTTTATAAGGCAGACCATAAGTTTTACATTCAACAAATCATACACCTTGTTTTGTTACAATGATTATAGCCCGCTCCATGTACCATCAGATAACAGTATTTCTCTCTATTCACTTTAGGTCTTTTTTTTTAAACACTCAGGCATATATAATAATTGACACCACCAAAGGGCACATTCTGCAAGCCTGCCTCCTGGCCACCAGCTTTCAGTCCCTCTTTTCCCATGAAGCTAGAGTCCTCAGCTGCTCCCTCTCTCCATGTCCTCATCTCTGCCTCCATCTCTGGTGTCGCTGCTTCTCTGGACAAGTTCCCGCAGCATTCCTCTTGTGCACTTCTTCCTTGATAGTCCTAGGGTCCTTTGTTTCCGGACTGTAAACTTCTACCTTTACTATTGTGA
>NW_006411310.1:11336-11907 GCF_000296735.1 Chrysochloris asiatica
TCTCTCATATACAGTCAATGGGAGTCTATGGAACATGGTTGAACTCAGCCCATTTCTTCATTACTGTCTTTCCCCCTCTTCCACTCACCAGTAGACCAATATGGTTGTCAGAAAGCTTACATGTCTGCTCATGACTTCCCTTTGAGTTTCAGTCTTGGGGAGGAGGTTTGTCCTGAAGGAACTTGATTGCTTGCGTTGATGGCTTCCCGGTGAACAACTTGCTTATATTTGTGGTAGCCAGGCATACTGCCATTTTTGTTTGGGTTTTTTCCTGATGAGCTTTCTTTGAAGGTATATCTTCTGTCACTCTAGCTGTTCCAGCCTGGTCTGCTTGTCCTTTCTAGTCGGAGTGTCCCACTTCAGAAGGTTCTGGATGGGGGTCAGGATTCCACCCAAGGTCTTATATACTGCAAAGGCTCCACAAGAGGACTATTTCACTGGGCAAGTTTTAGAACCCCCTTTAGGCATTACAATCAGTTATAGGCTGAAGACTGGCTTATAAGCTTTCTGTAATCATGTTTTCTGACATTCTTTTCTATCTCACTCATCTGTCTATTTTACAATAGTAGGC
>NW_006411310.1:12007-12669 GCF_000296735.1 Chrysochloris asiatica
GTGTCTTCCCTCACTTCATATCAGCTGGATGCTTCATTCTCAGCCCTAGCCCTCTGTGGCTATGTCCTTTTCCATGGGCTCAGGTGTCCCCAGGTCTCATCAAACTTTTGACCAATCAGCCCTTCCTCTTCTCTCTCTCATATACAGTCAATGGGAGTCTATGGAACATGATTGAACTCAGCCCATTTCTTCATTACTGCCTTTCCCCCTCTTCCACTCACCAGTAGATCAATATGGTTGTCAGAAAGCTTACATGTCTGCTCATGAGTTCCCTTTGAGTTTCAGTCTTGGGGAGGAGGTTTGTCCTGAAGGAACTTGATAGCTTGCGTTGATGGCTTCCCAGTGAACAACTTGCTTATATTTGTGGTAGCCAGGCATACTGCCATTTTTGTTTGGGGTTTTTCCTGATGAGCTTTCTTTGAAGGTATATCTTCTGTCACTCTAGCTGTTCCAGCCTGGTCTGCTTGTCCTTTCTAGTTGGAGTGTCCCACTTCAGAAGGTTCTGGATGGGGGTCAGGATTCCACCCAAGGTCTTATATACTGCAAAGGCTCTACAAGAGGACTATTCACTGGGCAAGTTTTAGAACCCTCTTTAGGCATTACAATCGTTATAGGCTGAAGACTGGCTTATAAGCTTTCTGTAATCATGTTTTCTGACATTC
>NW_006411311.1:0-1099 GCF_000296735.1 Chrysochloris asiatica
TTATCCCCATTTCCTTTCACCAGCCTGGTCCCAACAGATTGGAAATCATTCAGTGGTGATTCTACCTTCCCCCACCCCATCTGGAACTAGGTTCCCTCTTGAAAGCTTGCAAGCTAGTCACTTCTTGCTTTTATAGCCCGCCCCCCATCATTTTGTGTAGCCAATGTCTAAGTTGCCCATCCTTCTCAAGCCTATGTACCGAGGGGTGGGAATGATCCTTGCTGTAAAGATTTGTTCTCTTTTTTGAGCTACTACATCCATAAATATAGGTAAAGTTCATCAAAAGCAGGTTACTCCTTTTGTTTGTTTGTTTGTTTTCACCCTCTTTCTTCTTCTAGTTGAGTGCTGATCATCCAGCCATCGAAGCCAGGTCAAGTGGGTACAATCTGCAAGTATGTGTGTTCTTGTGCATCTCCCCTCACTTCATATCAGCTGGATACTTCACTCTCCGCTCTAGTCCTCTACGGCCATGTCACTGCCTCTGGGCCCAGAAGTCCCCATGTCTTACCATATTGCTGTCCATCCAGGTCTCCACCCAGGTTCACAGGGGTCCATTGAATGTGGATGGGCTTAGCTTGCAACTTCATTGATGGTTTTCCCCCCACTCCCCCAACGTGGTCACCAACGTAGTCACCAGGCAGACCACATGCTTGCTCATGTATTCCCCTTGAGTCTCAGTCTTGGAAGGGGGTTTTCTCTGAGGGATCCTGACCACTTGCCTTGATGGCTTCCGGGGTGAACAGCTTATTTGTTCTTGTAGTAATCAATCAGTCTGCCATTACTGTTTAGGATTTTTCCTGCTCTTTCTTTCACGAAGTATCTTCTGTTCTAGCCACTCCCGGCTGGTCTACTCATCCTTTCCAGTGGAAATGTCCTACCTCAGTCAGTTCTGGATGGGGTTCTGGATTCCACCTATGGTCTTGTGCAATGTAAAGGCTCCGCAGGAAGCCTCTTTCACTGGGCAATTTCTAGCCCCCTTTAAGGTATTGCAATCAGTTATAGGCTGAAGACGGACTTACAAGCTTTCTGTAGTGATGATTCTGGCTATTCCTTTCTCCCCTCCTCAAGTGTCTATTTTACAATGGCAGGCAAGGGAAAC
>NW_006411311.1:2534-4314 GCF_000296735.1 Chrysochloris asiatica
TTTATCTGTAGATGGAATTTCTGTAGTGTCTCTGCCACAATACAAAGTTCTCAGGGCCAACCACTGTCATATACCAAGTGTACCCAAGAAAATAAAATCTACCAATTTCATGTTATGAGGATATGTTATGATGCCAAATAAGACAAGAATACATAAATGTAACTTTCATCCCTCCTGAAAATATGTCCAAAATATGAGACATGAAGTCTTGTTATACTGGCTGTTGTTGAAAATACCATGGCTTGGGTCAGGCGCACCTTAGTCCTCAAACTGACATCTTTGCTCTTCAACACATTAAAGAAGTATTGTGTGCAAATTTGCATTATGCAAATTGCACATTTCATTGTAATACTTTACTTTGTCTTCCTGAGCCACCCTTTGAAATTTTCTGCTCAGCTCTTTTATTTCCTCATTTCATCCAGTTGCTCTAGCTTTTCTATGAACACGAACAAGTTTCAGTCTCTTCTGACATCCATTTTGGTCTTTTCCTTCATTCTTGTCTTCTTAATGACCTTTTGCTTGCTTTCTGTATGATGTTCTTGATGTCATCCCACAACTCTTCTGGAGTTCATCATTAGAGTACATCAAATCTGTTCTTCAGATGATTCAAGTGCAATGTGTTCAAGGTCAAATTTTGGCTCTTGTGGACTTGCTTTCATTTCCTTCATGCTTAACCTGAACTTGCATATAAACAATTGACAGTCTGTACCATGGTCTGCCCCTGGCCTTGTTTTCGCTAATGGCATGGAGCTTTTCCACAGTCACTTTCCACAGATAGAGCAATTTGATTTCTGTGTATTCCATCAAGTGAAGTCTATGTATATAGTCATCTTTTGTTTTGTTTTAAAAAGACTATTTTTAATGAAGACGTCATTGGTCTTAAAAATTCTATCATGTGATCTCCAGGATCATTCTATCACCAAGGCTGTATTTTCCAATTGTTTATCCTTCCTCTTTGTTTCCAACTTTCACATTCCAATCACTAGTAATTATCAATACATCTTGGTTGCACATTTTATCTATTTCAGACTTAAGAAGTTGGTAGAATTCTTCAATTTTGTTAACACTGGCTTTAGTGATTGGTGTGTAAACTTGAATAGTATTAACTCATCTTTCTTGTAGGCATATGGATACTATCCTATCACACACAGCATTATACTTCAAGATAGATATTGAAAGGTTCTTTCTGATGATGAATATGACACCATTCCACTTTAGTTTGTCTGTCTTGGCATAGTAAGCTATGCTTTTGTCAGATTCAAAATGGCCAATACCAACTCATCACAGCTCACTAATGCCTAGGATATCAATGCTTATCCATTCCATTTCATTTTGACATCTCCCAATTTTCCTATATTTATACTTTGGACATTCCATGTTCTAATTATTAATGGTAATTTACAGCTGTTTCTCCTCATTTTGAGTTGTGCCCATTATCAAATGAAGGATCCAAAACATTGCTCCATCCTTGTCATCATGGCCAACTCTTCTTTGAGGAGGTGGCTCTTCCCCCGTCATATGTTGAGCGCCTTCCAACCTGAGGGGCTCATCTTCTGTCACTCTATCTGACACTAATCTGGTGCTGTTCATCATGTTTCAGTATTCAATATTCTGGTGCTGACAGTGTTCAACTGCTATTCATAGGGCTTCAGTGGCTAACTATTCAGAAGTATTCTGCCTCTCCTTATTCCTATTCTGTCTTGTTTGGAACTATCGACCATGGGTGACCTTGCTGATATTGAAAATACCAGTGACATCGCTTCAGTGTCACAGCACCACA
>NW_006411311.1:8659-9489 GCF_000296735.1 Chrysochloris asiatica
GACCCTGTACAGGGTTTCCGAGGCTGTAAATCTTTATGGGAGCAGAAAGCCTCATCTTTCTCCCACGGATCAGCTGGTAGTTTCGAACTGATGACCTTGCGGTTGGCAGCCCGATTCATAACCACTAGGCAAGTAAAAAACTCATAGATGCCCTTATTAAATCAAAAGATCTCAGTGTGAAACTGTTGCTTCTCATCTCTCTAAATGTGAAGCAGGCTTTCCATCTCTCTAACACTTCCCCTCAGAATGCTATGCTCTGACATTTATACCAAGTCAAAACGGCAGTTTTGGCATCCTCAAGGGACTCAAACCATGCAACTTTTGAACATTCTTTGAATTTGGGGTACAAAAATGTGTGAAGGGGCAAAGGCTGTAGGGTGGGTAGGATAAGACTTCCCAAGGAAATTCTCATAGAAGAGCTCTGGCTGCCCTTGAAGAATGAGCAGGGACAACGTCATGATGGAAAAGAAATTTCCTTGCACACTTTTCCTGGCCTTCTCCTTGCCAATGCAGTTTTCAATTTTCTGAAAACTTCTTCATAATAAGGCCCTGTGATTGTCCTGTGTCGTTCAAGAAAACTTATTAAGATTACACCTTTAGACTCTTATAAAACATTTGCCATAACCTTCTGATCTGATCTCTCTGCCTTGAATTTAACTGGACAAGCAGATCCCTTCAGAAACTACTATTTTGATAATACCTTGCTTTCTGGATCCTATTGGTAAACCAAGACTCACCCTGACTGTGATTTGTTTCATAGAATTGTCTTCATTAGCTTCAATCTAGCTTAAAAGACTCATGGAAGTATTAGATTTGGGCACCCATTCAAT
>NW_006411312.1:0-565 GCF_000296735.1 Chrysochloris asiatica
TGCAGCTCTTGACTCATGTGATCAAGTCTTCCTCCTTGACACTCCGCTGTCTCACAATGGGACGCCCTTGTTGTTGTTGTTGTAGTTAGGTGCTGTTGAGTAGGTTCCTCCCGGCTCATAGCAGCCCTATTCGCAACAGAACGAACCCTTGCCCAGTCCTATACCATGCTCACAGGGATTGCTCCTCCTGAGTCTGCTACTGCCACCACCACACCACTCCATATAGTTGGGAGTCTGCCTCTTTTTCGCTGACCCTCCACTTTACCAAACTAAACCCTCTCTAGGAACTGGTCTCTCCTGATAACATGTCTGAAATACGAAAGACAGACAAAGCTGCCTGGCTTCTAAGGAGCACTCTGGCTGTTCTCTCTCCAGCACAGATTTCTTTGTTCTTCTGGCAGTCTGTAGTACTCCTTGGCTGAACCCATACTTCTAAGTCCTCTCCACTTTTTCAGGGAATTAATTGCTGATCTTTCTCCACACCAGATTGCCTAGATTTCATTTCCCACTCCAGTGGTCAAGCCTTGGCTTTCTCTGGTTGTGAATGCAGGAAAGCCAATTTCCT
>NW_006411312.1:3120-3717 GCF_000296735.1 Chrysochloris asiatica
TGTTCTAAAACCTTTCTTCCTACTGAAAGTTACTCAGAAATAAGAATAAAAAGAAAGTGGGAGGGCTGTTATAGAAAGATGTAGAGAATAGGAGGCTTCCCCATGTGGCGCTGTAGGATCAGCACTAGACTGCAGGCCACATGATTGGCAGTTCAAACCCACTAGCTCCTCCTCAGAAACACTATACAGGGTGGATATGAGTCTGAATTGACTCGACAGCAATTAACACCAAAGACTAAGCTTATGAAACTATCCAAAGACTCTTCATTCTAACAGAGCTGCTTCCAGAATCAAATGAGTTGAAAAGTGTTCTAGGAGGAAGACCCCAAATTCAAACAAATTCAAACATATGCTATATTGTTGTTAAGTGCCATTGAGTCATTCCATCTCACAGCGACCCTGTATAGGATTTCCAAGGAGCAGATGGTGGGTTTGAGCTGTCAACTTTGCAGTTAGCAGCCAAGTGTTTATCCTACAGTGCCAAACCAAGACTGCAAAACCAAAGTTATAGAGACATTTTAATAAACCTGAAACATGACCAAGAAAGTCATCCAGGTTAGGGAAATCATTAGCATGATGCCAAAATGAGTCCAATGA
>NW_006411312.1:4939-5405 GCF_000296735.1 Chrysochloris asiatica
TTTATTATACAAGGCAGGAATACAGCTCCCAGGCAAAGAAGGAGTAATGGTCCTATAAAGCATAATAACCAAGGGAGGAGGATATTTGGGGTGAGAAATAGGCAGCTGCCTACTAGAGGTCTTCGATTTGAGAGCTGCTCCTGCTAGGGTGTCAGTCTGATCTTGAATTTGGGATAGTTGTAGAGATATTTCATACAAATTTTCTCCTAGGGAGGAGGATATTGTTGTTGTGAAGTGCTGTCGAGCCTGTATAGGGACCCTGTATAGGGTTTCTGAGGAGCAGCTGGTGAACTTGAACTGCCAACCCCACAGTGCATTAACCACCAGGGAGGAAGAGTCTGAAATTCCTGTTGCTCCAGTTTCTAAGCCTACTGCTATTCCTAGGCTGACAAGTAGGGGGATAAGTTGCAATGCATGTGTTTCGGCTCAAGAGGGTGCTTATTGGGACTAATATAGGTTGATCTTC
>NW_006411312.1:7590-8549 GCF_000296735.1 Chrysochloris asiatica
ATTTCACTATGGGGTTGAGGACCTTCCTCTAACTTTTGTAATTTCCTTCTAATATTGGGGGCAGACTGGTAAATAAACTGCAAATAAAGGAAAGTTTGGCCTTCTCTTGATTCTGGGTTCATGTTGGTATACTTTATCATGACCGCTGAAAGGTGGGAAAGAAAAGGGCAGGTTTTACATTGGGGGCCTTGGGTGACCTCACATAATTTATAATTGACAGCCTTATGGGCATTTTCATCCATTATACTATAAAATAAGTAATTGTGTAATCTCTTTGTTGAGTGCCTTCATTTCCATGTTGATAATTCCAATTAGGCTCTCTGCAGAGAGCGCATCTGCCACTTCACCACAAGGTGAAGGGTGAGAGCCTGTTCATGGAAGGCATTAGCATTGACTTCTGCTGCTTTTGATATGAGTTCCTTTCCCTCTGTGGTCAAGGTGTAAATATCATGCCAAGTTAAACTAAAAGACTGGGTTGTCCGAAGGAACTCCTTGTGGAGCTTGACTGGGTTTTCAGAAAAGGATCCTAAGCATTCTTGGATCAGGAAAAGACTGGACATAGAAAAAGGAACATGCATTAGGGTGGGGCCATTGACCACAGCCTCGTCCCTTAAGGGGAGGATAGTTGGTGCTGTACTGGTATTGGCAGCAAGGGAGGAGAACCTTAGGAAGGAACAGTGGGTGGAGGAAGAAAGGGAGGTGTAAAGGCCGGTTCAAAGGGTGGAGAATATTCATTTGCAGGATCAAAGGGAGATTCAGGAGGAGTCAGGTGAATTTGGTGAGCCCAGCAAGGGGAGTGGAAGGACAAAAATGGTTTGGAAGTGGGGAACCTGCCATTTTGCCATTTCATTATAGAAGTTGTCAATGTCTCTGAAAATTTGGAAGTCAAAAGTGCTGTTTTCTGGCCACTGACTCATTGCAACCAGGCTATAGTGCAAAAATCAATTAATTATTTTTCC
>NW_006411312.1:10039-10659 GCF_000296735.1 Chrysochloris asiatica
AAGTTAGGAAGGAGAAAAGGGAGACAAATGCCCAGAAAGGCGACCAAAGTTGTGAAACGCTGCAAGTCCCTTTAGAGGCTACCGGAGAGTAACCCAGGCCAAGCCTCCTCAATTGGACTTGGTTGGTTTTGCTCACAACTCTGAGACGTCTCAGAATGAAAAGTTAGTCTCATGTCTAAGGATTCGCCCGTCTAGCTTCCTCCGACTACCGCCTAGGTTTGGCTACCGGAGAGTAACCCCGGACAAGCCTCCTCAATTGAACTTGGTTTGCTCACAACTCTGAGATGTCTCAGAATGAAAAGAGAAGAGGGTGTGGGGGAACGGGGCGAAGGCAACCCAGAATCCGCCGGGGAGCTTCGGCTTACTCTCCCAGGCCACACGTTGGGCACCAAAATATAAGGAAAAGAAAGAAAGATTGTTGGCTTCAACAGCAGGCAGGTTTATTGAGAGTAAACCTGGGAGGGGGTACTCTTCTGTCACCAAAGGAGACCAAGAGCCCAACAGACTGGAGTATTTATAGGCCGTGTGGTCTGGGTATAGTTCTGGCGAGTTAGAATGGGAAGGGCTATGGAGATTTGGGCAGGGGTATGGAGATTTTCCTGAAACCTGGAATTTCAGGG
>NW_006411313.1:0-1647 GCF_000296735.1 Chrysochloris asiatica
ACTGCAAAGTCATTCCAATTTAAAGGTCAGCAGTTCAAACTCAACAGTTACTCCTCAGAAATCCTAGATTGGCTTACTTTGAGTCGACATCAACTTAATGAAACTTAACAGCAGCAACAAGAACAAGAGCAATAGATATTGAGCATCTTTTAATAAATTTATTGCTTATTTGATGAAAGTCTCTTGTTCATTTTTATTGGGTTATTTGTCTTGTTTTTCAGTTGTTGACATTTTACAAACATTTTGATTATTACATAGTTACCAAATATATGAATTCCAAAGAGGTCCTCTCAATCTAAAGTTTGTATTTTAATCTATAGCTGAAGCAAAATGATAAGTATATAAATAAAAGTATAAGTTATTATTGAGTGCTCCTAACCACCTGTTTCAGGAGAGCTCTCCTAGCTGTATATTTGGAGTCCTGGTGTGGCCCTATGGGATAAAGCACTTGTCTACAATGTTTGTTTGAACCAGCCTTAGAAACTCTATATGGGGTTATTATGAGTTGGAACCAATGGATGGCACATAACAACAACAACAACAAAACTACATATTTAGATGTTTCTTTTTAAAAATTTATTTAGAAAATGTCAGTACTTCATTGTTATTTTTTATGACTAGATTTCACATCTTATTCTATATAGTTTTACACATCATTTAAATGCATGGTTAAATAAATGATTCTCCTTTTATAGAATCTGGGAAGATATATGCATTTTTGACAGAAGAAATCTCAATTTTAGCATCGATACATTATTTCTATGATGACAAATTATATACTAACTTTTACTGAGAAGTCAAGACAGGCTCACAATTTTAGAAATAATAAAGAATGCCTTTTTTGTTAGATTTTTAAATCATGTCATCTAAATGTGCATATTTAAAATAATTATTATATCATTTTCCTTTCTAGAGCATTCTTCATATAATTCTCCTTATTGCCTTCTTTATCTGCTTGTTTCTAAGACTATATATAATAGGATTCAGGAAAGGAGGGACTATACAATAAAACACAGAAATGATCATGTCCTGAAATGTGGGTGAGTTGGAGATTGGGTTCATATAAACAGCAGCACCCGTGGTGGAAAATACTGTCACCACAAGAATATGAGGGACACAGGTAGAAAAGGCCTTTCTCCTTTCTCTCCTGGTTGGAAACTTTAATACGGTAGAAAATATGTGAACATAAGACATAATGATTAAGGAAAAACAGACACCTGCAATTATTACTGCAGAGACAAATATTTCAATCTCATTGCTAAAGGTGTCAGAGCAGGATAGCTTCAAAAGAGAAGGGATATCACAGAAGAACAAATTAACCACATTGGAGTGACAGAAGGTCAAACTGAATGTATTGCCCATGTGGAATCCTGAGTAGACAACACCACTAAGCACGGAGACCAGTGTCATCTGGACACAGACCCTAGAATTCAAAATCACTGGGTAGTGAAGGGGATGGCAGATAGCTACATAGCGGTCATAGGCCATGATAGTGAGGAAAACCATTTCTACAAAAGCAAAAAAAACAACAAGAAAGATCTGAGTTGCACATCCTACCATAGAGATTGCCCTATTATCAAACAGGAAGATGACACATGCCTTGGGTACAGTGACAGAAATGTAGCACATGTCGAGGAAAGACAAATT
>NW_006411313.1:2227-5893 GCF_000296735.1 Chrysochloris asiatica
CCTATAGTAAATGTTAAATGCTATCATTGGTTCATGACCAAAGAGAAATTAAATAAATATTTGAGGCTGCAAGCTATTTGTTTTGTTTTTGTTGTTGTTGTTGTTGTTGTTTTTTAATAAAGCCCAAACAAAACAGAATTTCTCAAACTCTACAAACAACTAGTATCTAAATTCTTTGCATTCAGATAGAACAACTGTTACTTTTTTATTTGTACTTACTGCACCAAGACACCTGGTCATGATAATATTTGATGATTCCCCTTCAAAAATTTCTGAGATTTTTACTTCTACTTAATACATATTTCTCTCCTTAATAATTACTAAAATGTACCCTTAATATTTGATTAGCCTATTTTCTCACATATTTAAAATATTTCAATTAAGTCACTTATGGATTTACATTGTTCCTTTCAAAATCTAGATATCATAATTAACAAAATTGATTATGTTTACTCCAAGTTTAATTTATTTAAAATATCCTATGCAGTTTATATTATTTACCTATGAAATGCTATAATTCTATTTATAACTTTTAAAGTTATATATTATTCACAATTTTATCAACAAAAATGCTATGGGATAAAGGTAAATATTGGTATATATACACAACCATGGAGCAACAGTGTTCTATGGTTAGATACATGGAAACATGGATTGAGACATAGATTGAATGTGTAGAGGAGGAAGAATATTACACACACACACACACACACACACACACACACACACACACAAGGGGTAGTAAAAAATCACCAGCATTTCAGTTATATTAAAACTGTCTATGGCTGATGTCAACATTAAGTGTGCACACAAAATAGTTTTGTTATATTGAAAAGTGACAGTGACTTATGTGGCAAATCATTTATGGATCAGTCATGCCTATGAAATGATCCACGACAGACCAGAGATTCAAAAAGTTTGTGTATGATGGGTACTGAAACAACTCATGGAAGAGAGTAAACAGAAGTGCTTTGACATTTGTAAAAAAAAAAAAATTGGAATGACACTAAAAGGAAGGTGAATGTTTCTTAAAAATAAATCATTACTGGTGACCAGACATGGATTCATCACTAAAAGCCTGAAAGTAAATGGCAGAGTATGGAATGGAAACATCCTCAATTACTGACCAAGAAAAAGTTTAAAAGTCAACCATTAGACGGAAAATTGATGATTATGGTTTTCTGGGATTTTCAAGGGCCAGTATTGGAACACCATAAAGAAAAATGTTCAAAAATCAACAGTACGCCTAACAGTGAATTGTTCACTGAGGAGCTGAAGCTGAAATTGAAACTGAAACTTTGGATTAAAAGCTAAGAACTGCTATCCAAGAACTTTGTGATCTTGCATGACAATGCACATCCACATACCTCTGCCTACACTGTTGCTACTCTGCAAAAACTTCATTTACAGGTATTAAAGCATGCTCTCTACGGTCTTGATAGTGTTCCATTGGAATTTCATCTGTTTGTTCACCTGAAAATAGCCCTTCAAAAATGAAGATTCACATCTAATGAAGAAATGAAGATGGTAGTGCATTTGTGGCTGGAGGCCCAGCCAAAAACATCTTTTAATAAGGGAATATAAAAGCTTGTTGACAGATGAACAAAGTATATTAAAAAGTAAAGATATTATGTCAAACAATGAAGTGTTTGTTTTTTCTAAAAGTTGATTAAAATAAATTCTACAACCAGAGTGCATATAATTTTTGACACACCCTAGTATATTCCGCAAATATATGAGTCTGAAAGACTATATTTTCATATAAGTATTTGCCTTTCAGGAGTCCTGGTATGGTTCTTTAGGATAAGCACTCAACCATAAGGTCAGTGGTTCAAACTCATCAGCCCCTCCTTGGAAATCCTCTACAGGGATTCTATGAGTGGGAACTGACTTGAGGGCACTTAACAATACCATTTACTTTTCATGCAAACACAATTATGAATGTGGTGGAGCATACATAGAGTGCACAAAATGATGGCTACTCCCTAGATATTATGAAACATCTCAAGGAAATGAGTAATGGGTCTGGGGGTTCAAAACTATAGTCTCAGGGGATATCAAGGTCAGATGTCATAACATAATCCACAAAAACAAATATCTACTTCCTGCTTGGGAAAATAGCATCTGGGATCTTGAAAGCTCATGATCAGCTATCTAAGAAGGTACATCTATTAGTGTCTCCATGTGCAGAAGAAAAGAAGATTGATTTAAAGTTGAAGAGGCTTAGAATCAATTAGTCAAGTGGACCAATGGAACATATGAACATGAGTCTCAACCACTCTGAGATCAAA
Organism: Chrysochloris asiatica; assembly: GCF_000296735.1. Taxonomy (NCBI): domain Eukaryota; kingdom Metazoa; phylum Chordata; class Mammalia; order Afrosoricida; family Chrysochloridae; genus Chrysochloris; species Chrysochloris asiatica. Next base: position 4,519 of record NW_006411313.1, read on the forward strand.
AGACATAGACGCAGCCTGGCTACCACTACCAACAACCCTGTAAAGGATCACATTAGAGGCTCCAGATAGAGTGGGAGAAAATGTGGAACAAATTGATATATGATTAAAAAAGAAAAAGGAAAAAAAAAAAGACCAGTTTACTGGACAAAAAGAGAGAAAGAGACTAGAGTAACCTGAGATTATGGTGCTCAACCACCTTTCAGTTCTGGAAAGGAACTCACCTTCATGGAACACTTTTCAGTCAAGCATTACATAGAATTTACAGTGGGTGAAACACTAGCAAGGTATGCTCACCATGGTATGCCCAATCATTCAAAATCAATAGGACAACATTTTCCTAAGGACAGAGTTGAGAAGGGATACGAAAGTGGATGAAATACAAATTGGAATCACAGAGAAGTGGGAAAAGTGTTGTTCCATGGAGGGGAATAGAATAATTGAGGTGAAACAAAGTGTATGATTTGTTTAATTGTTTAATATAAAACTAATGACTACGTCGATAAGCTTGACTCAATTCACAACAAAAAATAGTAGACCACTGAGTTGTCAAAAAAATGTATTAATGCATGAAAATATAAGTGGCAAAGCATGAATATAAATCCAGGTTTGTCTGTTTAAATGGCTATTGCCACATTTCCTCCACCAAATATACAAATTCTATTGAGATTCACTGTTTCTGAATAAACAAACACCTCCTGCAAGCTAACCATACATGTTTGTAATTATGTGATTGCCTTCTTTGTGGCATGAAAGACACATTTTTTTATTGACTTGAATCATAGTAATCTAGAGTTGATGCAACAAACCACTGATTTCTTACTTAAATATAGCATTGACCATGAAAACTGTTCAAAATTATTTTCTATATTGCTTGATATTCCCTTATCTCAATCCACAGCGTGTACTGAATTTATCTCAGACAATTTGTTGTGATTTGTATTTTAACCCATCACAAAGAATATAGGTTCCCAAACCAAAAAAGTCCAGGTCGAGATGACTTCACTGGTGAGTTTTACCAAACATTCAGGGAAGAGCTGTCACCAATTTGACTCAAAATATTCCAGAATATAGAAAAGGATAGGAAACTTTCTAATATGTTCTACGAAGCAAGCATAACCCTAGTATCAAAACCAGGAAGGACATCACTAAGAAAATTATAGACCAATATCCAAAGCCATGCTATTTTCAATAACCTCATATGCATGTGAAACTTGGACAGTGAATAAGGAAGACCATAGAAGAATTGATGCTTTTGAGTTATGGTGTTGGAGGAGAATATTGGAGGTGACATGGGCTGCCAAAAGAACCAACAGATCTGTGTTGGAAGAAGTGCAGCTAGAGTGCTCCTTGGAGGCCAGGATGGCCAAACTTCGAT
>NW_006411313.1:7213-8430 GCF_000296735.1 Chrysochloris asiatica
CAGAATCAAGAATCCAGAAATTAACCCAGCTACATATAACCAACTGATCTTTGAAAAAGGGACAAAGTACATTGAGTGGGGAAGACATAGTCTCTTCAACAGATGGTGCTAACAGAACTGGAAAGCTATATGTAAAAGATTGAAACAAGACTTTTACCTCCTGCCATATACAAAAACCATCTCAACATGGATTAAAGACCTAAATGTGAATTCCAGAATTATAAAGGTCATCAGTGAAAAAATAGGAACAATTTTAAGGGCTCTATTCCAGAGCACACACAGACTACCAAACATTGTGAAAATTACACAAACAAAAGAAGACAATATAAGGGACTTCCGATGCTTCCCTGACTGGGCAGCACAGGTACGCGGGCTCCGGAGAACACCGGGTGGTATCACACAGGGGAGGCCACCACCTGGTAGACAGACAGCCTTTGGGCAAACATAAAACATTAGGCTTTAACATTAGGAGCTTGCTTTTTTTTTTTTTTTTAAATCAAACCGCTGAGGAGTTACAAGCATTTAGAGCTTCCACCCGCCTGCACTCGGTTCCCACCCCGTCCATTGCAAAGCATGGAGCGCAGGGATTGAGCGGACCCATTCAGAGGGCGGACACTCCCAGAGAGCTAGCGGGGCCACAGGAACTAGCGTGGTCCATCCCAGGGGGTGCCTCATTGAAACGTAGGGCATTGTTGGCGTGGATAAAGGGAACATTGGGGTACTTACGGCACAGGGAGACAGAGAGAGGCATTGTAGATGTCATCAGACACAGCCGCGCCATCTGCCTGCAGCCACTACCCCCACCCCCCGCACTCCACTTCTTTAGCCTAGACCAGCCCTCTGCCCAGCCCCTGAGCCTCAGCCCAAGCTAAGATGCCCTTGACTAGCTGTTTACCACCAATAACAAAGCAGTCCTGCTGTGGATCTGTGGGTTAATGAGCCAGACTGCAAAGCGTTTTGAACAGCAAGGAATGTGATTCGAGCTCACCAGCTGTCCCTTGGAAACCCTATACTGGGTCACTGTGGGTCACGATCAACTCCACAGCATATCACCAAGGAAAAGAGCTCAGAAGGGGCTGAAAGAGAGTTAGGACACTAAAAACTTACTTACATTAAGCTACGCTTTTTTCCTCTCTTTCTCCTGCCCCTCCCCCCAATTTGTGTGTGTGTGTGTGTGTGTGTGTGTGTGTGTGTGTGTGTGATTAGAGCATGCCTTA
>NW_006411313.1:11589-12233 GCF_000296735.1 Chrysochloris asiatica
AAGAAGAATATGAAAACATTAAAACTATGAGGAAACGCACGAGAAAGAGCAAAAAACCATGAATTCAACAGAGAAAGACAAACAGAACAAACAAGCAGCAACACCACAAAAAAAATATATATTGACAGCAAATAATCAATACCTATTGATAATTACACTGAGCGTAAATGGATTGAATGCACCTGTTAAGAGATGGAGGGTGGCAGAATGGATAAGAAAACAAGATCCTTCAATATGATGTCTGCAAAAGATGCATCTCACATAGAGACAGAAACAGATTAAAACTGAAAGGATGGGAAAAAATATACCAACCTAATTGCAATAAAAAGCGAACAGGAGTGGCAATGATAATCTCGGATAAAATAAACTTTAAGGCAAAAGCCAACATAATAGATAAAGATGGACATTATCTTATGATTAAAGGGAGAATTGAACAAAATGAAATAACCATATTAAATATCTATGCTCCCCATGAAAGAGCGCCAAAATATCTAAAACAAACTCTAATAGAGATGAAGAAAGAAATAGATAAATCCACAATAATAGTGGGTGACTTTAATACACCACTTTTAAAAATGGATAGAACAACCAGAAAGAAACTTCACGAAGACATAGAAGAACTAAACAATGCAATCAACCAACTG
>NW_006411314.1:0-733 GCF_000296735.1 Chrysochloris asiatica
ACCAGCTGCTCCATGGGAGAAAGATGAGGCTTTTTTCTCCCATAAAGATTTACAGCCTTGGAAACCCTGTACAGGGTTGCTATGAATCGGAACCGACTCCACAGCACATAACAACAACAAACATTTAAGTAACATTTGACAAAATCCAACATCCATTGCTCATAAAAATATTTAACAATGTAGGACTTGAAAGGAAATTCCTCAACATAAAGAAGAGCATATATACAAAACCAACAGCCTACATTACTTTCAATGGAGAGAAACTGGAAGTCTTCCTTCTGTGAACAAGAACCAGACAAGGATGTCCTTTGTCTCTACTCTTATTCAATATTGTGCTGCAAGCCTTAGCAAGAGCTATACGGCAAGATAGAGAAATTAAAGGAATCAAAATTGGAAAAGTGGAAGTCAAATTCTCTCTATTTGCAGACAATATGATCCTATACATAGAAAATCCCAAAGACTCAGTACAAAAGCTACTAGACCTCATTGGAAGATTCAGCAAAGTGTCAGAGTGTAAGATCAACATACAAAAATCAGTTGAATTCCTCTATACCAACAATAACAGTGCTGAAAATGACATTAGGAAAGCAATACCATTTACAATAGCTGCACAAAGAATGAAATATAGAGGAATAAACGTAACCAGAGAAACAAAGGATCTATACAAGGAAACTACTATAAGAAACCAAAAGAGAGTTACAAAAAGGGAAGAATATACCATGCTCCTGGATAG
>NW_006411314.1:3158-4963 GCF_000296735.1 Chrysochloris asiatica
TATCAGGACTGATTGTGAGTGTTGCAAATGTAAAGGTAGACATTTTGTAACAAAAGGAGGGTAGTGGTTGATCTTGCAGTCCAGGAGCTAAGGACCCTGGGACCATCAAGGGAGAAGAGTGGAGTGCAGGACCCTAATCAGAGAAGCAGTGACACCAGAGATGGAGGCAATGACGATGATGTGGAGAGATGGAGAGGTTGGGGACTCTTGACTCAGAGAGGGAGAGGGGCTTTATGCTGACGGCCGGGGCGCAGGCTTGCAGGGTGTGCCCTTTGGCTGTTTAAATGGTTGTATATTCCTGAGTGTGTCAGTGTACATCCAAAAGAGAAAACAACAACAACAGAGAGAATGGAAGCAAATGCTGTTTAATGATGATGCATGAAGGGAACTGTAATCATTGCAATGAAATGAAATATGATAGGATAAATATAAAACCGATGTTCTCCCATGTAAACTATCACCTATTTCACAATAAAAAATTAAAAAACAAAACAAGCAAAATGAAAAAACAAACAAACATATTGTTACAAAATTATAGAAAGTCTTAAAATGTAAAAAATGTGAAGCTTTTGTTTCTCAACATATATATCCTCCATCTAGATCTATACACTTCTGAATGCCATGTTTCCATGTCGCTAACCCTTTCCCCCAAGTCAAAATGGCAGTTTTTGCATCCTTGAGGGATGCAAATAATGTACCACTTAAATGTTATTTGATCTGCTGAAACAAAAAGAAGTTAAGGCAAGATCAAGACTGCAGGGTTGTTGGGATAAATCTTCTAATAAAAGCTTGTAGTACATCCTTTGTTACCCTCAAAGAATGAGCAGGTATCTTGTGATTAAAAAAAAAAAAAAAACCTTATACAATTTTCCTGATTTTTTTTCTCATCAGTGCAGTTTTCACTTGTCTTAAAACTTCTTTCCAATAAGCATCCATAATCATCCTGTGTTTTGAGAAAATCTATCAAAAAAACAGTTATCATAATCTTCTGAGCTGACATGTTTACCATAATTTAACTGGTCAGGAAGATCCCCTCAGAAGTCAGTTTTTGATTAGACCTGTTTCTTTGTTTTATTTTTGTTTTTGTTTTTTTAAGGTATCTTAATGAGAGTAAGGAGTCCTGGTGTGGCGCTGTGGGCTAATGAGTCAGACGGCAAAGTCATTTGAACTGCAAGGTCAGTGGTTCAAGCTCACCAAATGCTCCTTGGAAACCCTATACAGGGTCATTATGGGTCAGAATCAACTTGACAGCACTTCACAACAACAATGAGAGTAAGACAAGCATATTTCTGAGAGAATTTGTTTGTATCCATCCATCAGAGTCATGTTTGTTGTAGTTAAGTGCCATCGAGTTGGTTCCAATCCATAGCAACCCTGTATAGGGTTTCTGAGGAGCAGCTCGTGGAGCTTAAACCACCTACCATGCAGTTCTAACGACTTTGCAGTCTGGCACATTAACCCACAGCATTTGAACACGACTCCGAGTCCTGTTTAAACATGTTTTATTTGGCAAAAATCCATGCATGTTTGAACTGGAACCTTAACAGCCATAATTTTGGACTTTTACTGTGCTAGATATACATTTTTTACTTTAATTTTGCTTCATGATCTCAAACAAATTTATTACTAACCTAATAGGTGGGACAAGGAGCTCTGGTAGTGTTGTTGTTGTTGTTGTTGTCAGGTGCCATTGAGTCGAAACCGACTCATAGTGACCCCATGCACAGCAGAACGAAACAACGTCCGATCCTGGGCCCACCTCACTACCGCTGCCACACTTGAGTCCATCAATGATGCCACCTGGC
>NW_006411314.1:6042-6596 GCF_000296735.1 Chrysochloris asiatica
TTCGAACCGCTGACCTTAAGGTTCGCAGCCCGATTCGTAGCCACTATGCTAACAGAGCATATTAGTAAGTAAATACAAGTAAGATCATTTTACCTTGCTTTTTTTTTTTATCCCTTGTTTTACTGTAAATATCTATTGTATTAGTTTTCTAGCTGCCACTATAACAAATTAGTTCAAATCTAGTGTCACAAAATGGCAGAATTTCAGAATTAAAAAATGAATTTTATTTGGTTACAATGAGACTGTTGGCAGGGTTGGGTAATTCTGGAAGCTTCAAGGAAGAATCCATCATTGCCTCTTTGAGCTTCCAAACACTATCTGCTCAAGCCCTCATTGAATCACTTCAACCTGTTGCATCATCACATATCTTTCTCCTCATTCTGTCTCCTATCTTCCTGTAGAAGGGCCTATTGAGTGATGACATTGAGCCTGCACAGATTGTCCTGAATAATCTGCTGATCTCAATCACATCTTTTAAGTCTCTTGCCGTATAAAGTAAAATGTTCACAGATTCTGGTGATCTATGGGAGCCCATCACTCAGACTGATTCACCA
>NW_006411314.1:7476-8861 GCF_000296735.1 Chrysochloris asiatica
ATTCAATGTTAACTTGTTCTATTTGAACAACTAACATATTCTTGGTCTATATATAGGTTCCTCATGAGCACAATGAAGTGTTCTATAATATACATTCTCTACAGTGTTTTCGATAGCTTGCCATGATTCGCACAATCAAAAGCATTTGTGTAGGCAATAATGCACAGGTAAACATCTTTGTGGTATTTTTTGCTTTCGGCCAAGACACATCTGATGTCAGCAATGATATCACTGATATCGTTTGTTCCACATCGTTGTCTGAAGCCTGCTCGAATCTATGAAATTTCCCTGTCAATGTACTGTTACAGGCATTTTTTAATTATCTTTAGCAAAAGTTTACTTCCATGTGATACTAATGATACTGTCCGAAGATTTCTACATTCTGTTGGGTCACCTCCCTTTTGAGTGGATACAAATATGAATCTCTTCCAGTCAGTTTTCCAGGTAGCTCTCTTCCAAATTTCTTGGCATAGATGAGTCAGTGCCTCTTGTGACTCATCAATGTGTTGAAATATTTTTTAATTTGTATTTATCATTTCATGCAGCCTTGTTCTTAGCTAATGCACTTTGGACTTTTCCTTTTGCATCATTGTCTCCTGATCATACACTACCTCTATAAATAGTTTATCATTGACCATTTATTTTTGCTACAGTGACTTTGTGTATTCCTTCTGTATTCTTTTGATGCTTTCTGCATCATTTAATATTTTGCCCATTGTTGTTGCTGTTAAGTACCATTGAGCCAATTCAGACACATAGCAACCTTGTATAGAGTTTCCAAGGAGTGGCTGGTAAATTTGAAACACCAACCTGGAAGTTCAAATCAACCTTATCCTACGGTGCCACACCAGGACTTCATTTTTGCCCATAAAATCCTTCAATATTTCAAGTCAAGGCTTGAGTTTCTTCCTTAGTTTCCTCAGCTTGAGAAATGTTTAGATTGTTCTTCCCTTTGGTTTTCTAACTACAAATCTTTGCATGTTTCATTATAATATTTAATTTTGTCATTTTGAGCTGCCCTTTGAAATTTTGTATTCAACTTTTTTACCTTCTAATTTCTTCCATTTGCTTTAGCATCTCTACATTGGGAAGCAAGTTTTAGAGGCTGTTCTGACAATCGTTTTGGTCTTTTCCTTCTTTTTTGTCTTCTTAATGACATTTTGCTTTCTTCCTGTGTGATGTTTGTGATGTAATCCACAGCTCTTCTGGTCTTCAGTCATTATGTCTAATTCAAACCTGTTCTTAAAAATATCTCTAAATTCTGGTGGGATATGTTTAAGGTCATATTTCACTCTCAAGATCTTGTTTAAATTTTCTTCAGTTTCAGCCTGAACTTAAATATGAGCCTGCCTCTGGCATTGTTTTTATTGATGATATGGAGCTTT
>NW_006411314.1:9730-10731 GCF_000296735.1 Chrysochloris asiatica
ATGTTTCAATATTCAATATTCTGGTGCTATCTGACAATGTTCCACAGCTATTCATAAGGTTTTCAGTGACTAAATACTCAGAAGTAGTCCATTTCTCCTTCTTCATAGTCTGCCTTAGTCTGAAATCTATTCAGAATCCTGACCTCCTTGGGTGACCCTGCTGGAATTTAAAATACTGGTGGCGTATGTTTTACAATTACAGCAACACGCAAGCTACCACAATACAGCAAACTGGCAGATGAGTGGTGCAGTGTCTTCTGGTAGATGTTTTTAAAATTAGCTTTTCACAGTTTACTTCTATAACTAGTTTATTAAGAGTTTCTTTATTTCTGAATCAGTAACAAATGGTTTATTCATAAATATTGAGATGTTTATGAACTTTTCTTCTTTAATTTGTTAATGTAGTAATTACATCCATAGGCTAAAATGCTGTTGCATTCCTAGTATACATCTTTTGGGCATAATGTATTACTCTGTCAACACATTCCTGAAATTAATTTGCTAATTGTTCCTTTAGGATTTTTCCTATCTTTATTGGTGAGTTTTCTTTATGTGCTATCTTTATTCAATTTTGATATTGACTTTCATTACATCCATTAAACATTTTCAGAAAGATTCTATTCCTTCCTGTCAATAATAAAACATGAAAGAAATTACCTATTCGTTAGAGGACCTGTTACACGCCATGATTGCCTTTCTAAAAGCAGATAAACTTCCAGTATTTTACATGTAAATTTGCTACAACTGCTTAAGTAGATTTTAGTAATTTGGTTCCAATCATAGCAATCCTGTATAGAGTTTCCAAGGAGACATTGGTGGGCTTGAACTGCCAACCTTGTGGTTAATAGTTTAGTGCATATCCTACAGCACCACACCAGGATTCCTTCATTTATATAAATACTCCACTTATTCCATTGTTTTTCATTTAAAATATATTTTGTCATGTTTATGACAATTATAATATTAAAACATTTTTCATTCTTTATTTTTTTCCATTACAT
>NW_006411314.1:10831-11870 GCF_000296735.1 Chrysochloris asiatica
TTATGAATACTATTTATTTTATACTAAATATTTCACTTATCGATGCTGTTTATTTGTTGCTGTTTTCTCCAATCTGCATGTTACTGACTTTCAATAGGAGATCTCTCTCTCTCTCTCTCTCTGAATTTTAGTTCCATTCCAGAAATATCAGTTTATTTCTATTCATCTGTCTCTTAAAATTAATTTCCCTTTGTTTTTATGTTAGCATACATAACATGCAAAAAACAAAATAATTTTACTTAATCATTATTACCAATACTACTTTATTTTATTTTAATTCAATATTTGGGACATTTCAAAGGTCACTATAAAGAAACATAATGTTGATTCCTCCTTTATTATTTTTTAATTTGTTTTGTTTTCAGCTTATTACTTTCAATATGTCTTTAGGGTTCATTTTAAGAAAATTGTACACAGGTAGTATATTTTAGAAATCTATATATCTTGAAATAAGCTCTGGTAGTGTTGTGGTTACGAATCAGGTTGCTAATCTCATGGTCAGCAGTTTGAAACTACCCACTGTTCCGTGGCTCCCGTAAATATTTACAGCATCAGAAACTCTGTACAGGATCACTATGAGTCGGAACCGACTCCAAGGCACATAACCACACCCATCACCACCATATATCTTGAAAAATGATTTACTTAAACTCTATGCATAAATTCTAGACTGTTTATGAATTGTTTATTTATAGTACTCATTCATAGTTACAGAAAAAGTGCATAATTGTGTGCAAATAAAAAGCAAAAAGAAACAATTGTTTTTGTTGTTAAGTGCAATTGAGTAGGTACCCACTCATAGTGACCTTATGCACAGCAGAATGAAACAATGTCCAATCCTGGGCCAACCTCACTACTACTGCCACACTTGAGTCCATCAATGCTGCCATTTGGCCAATCCATCTTGTTGGGTGTCTTCCTCTTTTTCTCTGACCCTCCACCTTACCAAACATGATATACTTCTCCAGCAACTGGTCCCTCCTGACAATATGATCAAAGTAGGAGTGACAAACTTTGGCCATGCTGGCCTCCAAGGAGC
>NW_006411315.1:0-11204 GCF_000296735.1 Chrysochloris asiatica
ATCGGAACATGGAATGTATATCATGTTTGGTAAGGTGGAGGGTCAGAGAAAAAGAGGAAGACCCCCAGCGAGATGAATTGGCAAAGTGGCAAGAGTTTTGCAACAGTGGATTCAAATGTGACAACAACAGTGAGATTGGCCCAGGACCGGACAGTGGTTCGTTCTGCTGTGCATAGGGTCGCTATGAGTCGGTACGGACTCCATGGCACCTAACAACAGCAACAAGGTGGGCAGTACATTTACCAAGTTCTTAATTTCTATGAAGTTCTTTGTGCACCAATACTAAAATGATGACCAGAGGACCAATGCAACAATGAATGATGTCATTTATTTGTGAGGATGTGTGTGTGTGTTGCAGGGAGAGAAAGAGAAGAGGTGAGTGAGAAATGCCCAGCACCACAGGGGAGCCTTCAAATATTGGGATGGATGGTGTAGGCATGATTGCTCGGGGGTATAGAGTCAGGCAGGAGACTGTTGAGTGTTCCGGAAAGTTGTTTGGTAAGATTTCACACACCACTAATTTTCTGGGAAGGAACCATGGTGGCACAGTGGTTAAGCACTCAACTGCCAACTAAAAGGTCAGTAGTTTGAACCCACTGGCCACTGTGCGGGAGAAAGATAGGCAGTCTGCCCCCGTAGAGATGACACTCTGCAAGGCAGTTCTGCTCTACACTATATATAGGGTTCCTGGAAGCTGGGCTGTTCCCACATGTGGAACACAAAGAATGAGAACTGCACTGTGTTGGGGCCAGGAGCCCTGGGTTCCAGCTCTGGCCTGCTGATGATAGCTTGCTCTCTAACCAACCTTGGAAGTGTGAAGGGCTCTCCTCCTGGTGCAGTTTCCACCTCTGTAAATGAGGGAGTAGGCCTGGATGGTATTTAAGGATCCCTCCAGCTTACCTCTGGTAGTGTAGTGGTTGCAAATTGGACTGCAAACCACAAGGTCAGCAGTTTGAAACTACCAGCTGTTCCGCGGGAGAAAGATGAGGCATTCTGCTCCTGTAAAGATTTACAGCCTCAGAAACCCTGTATAGGGTTGCTGAGTCAGAACCGACTCCATGGCACACAGCCACCAACCACAACCACCAGCTTAGCTCCAGCAGGTAAACAGCTGGGGAGCTCCCAGAATTTGTGGTTTACTCCATGTGTTTACGCCCTCACCTTCTCTTCCTTTGGCAGCCCATTGGTTCCTTGAGGCTTCAGATGACATTCTCAGCACATCTCAACAACAACCAGAACTTCAGAGCCACTTAACTGGCCCAGGGGTGAGTCCTTGGGTGGTGCAGGAGGTTCATGAGCTGAACTGCTCATTCAAAGGGTAGCAGTTTGAATCCACTCCGGGGTGCCTCAGAAGACAGACCTAGTTATCAATCGACATCCAAGAAGTCAGCCATTGAAAACACAGTTCTACTCTAACACACAAGGGGTCATGATGAGTTCGAATAGACTCAGTAGTAACTGGTTACTTGTGTTTTGTTTTTGTTCTGCAGTTACTCAAGGTGGTATGGCCAACATGACATGAAACTCCCCTCCTTACCCATCAAAACTCTGCAGAAAGGTCTCTCTTCCTTTTCACCCTCATGGGCCCTTGGGCTCTCCTGTCTTCCCCAGGCATTCTATAAAAAGCAGGTGATGTCACCCGTTCCTGAATTTCTGACCTAATGTACTTTTACCTATCTCCCCTCTAAATCAAGGATGAGAAATCGGAGTTAGACACAATGCTTTGGTTAGGATATACTTTGGACTGCTCCAGTAAAGTCCTGGGGTGGTGCTAAGCACTAGACTGCCAACCACAACGGCAATGGTAGTTTATTAAAGTGGCCAAAACCAACAAAATAGATTGAACTTGATTCCATTTTATCTCAACCCTCCCAAGCCTTCGGTCCTTCTCTCTGTATAGCAAATCTTGAAGGACCAGGCCTAAGCCCGCTGGTAGGTGGCAAGGCTCTCCCTGAAGTTTTGAGAACAGATTCCTAATTGCAAGCCTCCCTTGGGTCTTTTAGAACCAATCTAATTCCACATATATATTTAACATTTTTAATATATAACCAAAGGCTGCTTATGAATATCCCCCAGAATTAATGCAGGCTTCTCAAGACAGTGTATTTGTAAACCCAGGTTAGCACATTCCTAGAGTTTCTTGAGACCTTAAATCAGTATTCTGCTAAGACATCTGGCTCCTTGGCAATTCTTGGCAGTGTGGCAAGGCCCCTACCGTGTACACCTGTATGAAGAGCTAGAAATCCCCAAATTTGCAGTACTTTTGCCCTCAGTGGCCTCCTGAGTTGACTCCAATTTTCAATTGCATCTCTTCCTGCTTTTTAATGATAATTGCTGTGAGTGTGGCTCCATCATTATTGATTTAGTTTGTTGTGGATTGTTTAGTTAACCGCCGGTGTGTGGTATCTTTTTGCGTGTTTGAGGCCTATAATTTCGCATTAACCGGTGTATCTTAAAGTGCCATCTGTAGTCCACCTGCACTGGAATCTTTTGAGTACTTGTTAAAGTGCAGATTCCTGGGCTCTAACCCAGATGTCCTGAATTTCAGGCTCTGGAGGGTGGGTCCCAGAAGAAATGCCAGGGCCAATAAGAACTTCAAAGCACATCTTTAATGTGTTTGCATGGAGGTTCAAAATGTATCTCCCACACCCTTATTGCTAAAGTAGCTGTGCACACAATTCTCTAAATCTGTTTATGTAGAGGTGGTAAACGAACTCAGCTGCTAACCAAAAAGTTGGCAGTTTGAGTCCACCCCGAGGCATGTTGGAAGAAAGTTTTGGTGAAAATGAGTTGTTGAAAACCCTATTGAATACACTGGAGTCAGAATCTACTAGAAACACTGATTTGTATTGCTTGTAATTTAAAAATCTATATGTACAAAGGGGCTTGAAAAAGTTCATAGAAAAATTCCATTATCTTTCAATTCTGTTTTTTCACGAAGTTTTTGAAGCTCGAGCCTACTAGTCACTCCACTGTAGACAGATGAGGCTTTCTGCTCCCACAAAAATTTGCATCCTCAGAAACTCTTTACAGGGTGATTATGAGTCAAAACCAACTCAACAGCACTTAATGACAACAACGACATAAAATAGTTTTTGCTGAGAATTTACATAGTAAATTAGGTTCTCCATGAACAATTTCTATACATGTTGGTCAGTACATTGGTTACACTGTTCACATCATGTCAACATCCTCATTATTTCTGTTCAGGTTGTTCCAGTTCCATTATTCTAGCTTCCCTGCCCATTCCCCTTTACCTTCTCATCTTTGGTTTGGAATAAATGTAGACTGTTTTGTGTCTCAGATAGATGCTTTTTTTCTAAAGTACACAGTGTTGTTGTTGAGTGCCATTGAGTCGATTCCAACCCATAGCGACCCTGTAAAGGGTTTCCGAGGAGCAGCTGGTGAGCTTGAACCGCCGACCTTGCAGTTCAAACGGCTTTGCAGTCTGGCGCATTCATCCACAGCGCCACACCAGGACTCCGAAATACACAGTACTTACGGCTAATTGTGTTTATGTTATGAGCCAATTTGTTATTTAGCTGAAAGGTGACATCTGGGTGTGGTTTCATTTTCAAGTTAAAAGGATATCTTAGGGTGATAATCTTGGAAGTTCTAGTCTCTATTTTTATTGTTGTTAGAATTTGAGGTTCTACATTTCCCCCCCATTTTCTTCGGGAGTATCGTTTGTGTCCCTGGTCAGATCGACTGGGAGTGGTAGCTGGTCCCCATCTAGTTTTTCTGGCCTCAGAATAATGAGACCATGATTCATGAAAGGTGTTAGTCCTATAAACTCGTTTCTTTTCTGAGTTTTTGCTTTCCTTCTTTTTCTTTTGCTCTTGAAAAATAGACACCAATAGTTGTATCTTAGACAGCCAGGTATGTGAATATATTATGCTTAAATATTTTGTGGGATACTCTCACGGTAAAAGAATCAGATAGCTGAAATTCGCAAAACCTGCAGTAAGAATGCTTTGTCCATAGGGTCATCTTGAGTCGGTGCCAATTTCTAATGGTAGCTGCTCTTGTGTTTATATTATAAATTGCTACGAGTTACTGTGCAATTTTATCACCTAAAACCTAATATAAGCTTCTTAATTGCGACTGTCACAACTGTAAAAGTAGAAGTTTTGTAACAAAAAGGGAGGAGTAGTTAACTGTACAGTCTAGGACCATCAAGGGAGAAAAGCATGAGTGGAATGTGGGACCCTATCCAGAGAGGCAGCAACACCAGAGATGGGGACATGGAGAGAAGGAGTAGCTAAGGACTCTATAGACTCATGGAAAGAGAAAGGTTGTGTGCTGGTAGCCAGGAGGCAGGCTTGCAGAATGTGCCCTTGGTTGTTTAAATGATTATATCTATTCCTTCCTGAGTGTTTTTGTGTACACGCACCCCCTAAAAAATAAAAAAAAAAAAAAAAATCAGCGGGAATAGAAGCAAATACTGTTGAAGGATGATGCACGGAGGAGATTGTAATTGCAATGAAGCCATGAGTGTAAAACTGATGTTCCCCCATGTAAACTATCACTCAATTCACAATCAAAACTAAAAAAAAAAAAAAAACAACCACCACCAAATATAAGCTTTTTAAGGAAATGTGTGTGTATTTCATATGAAAGGGCTTTTAAAAGTTCATGGAAAATGGAATTGGAAGATAATAAAATTTTTTGCAGGAGTCTTTTGAAACCCTCCCCCCCATATGCTATGCCCCTTTCTTATTGGCTGCCATCCCCCCACATTGTGGTCCATGCGTGGGCATGGGTGGGTGAGGGGCCTCTGGGCCAGTCAAGGTCAGTAACCACTGTCCAGTTCACTGAGTGGCTTACCAGTCCTTGCCCATGGTAACGCCTACTGGGGAAACCCTTTTACAGAAGCAGTGTTGAGGCTAAGACAAGGAGGGCCCTGAATACCTCTCCATGGGGTTAAGAGGGGAGAGCTTCAGAGCCTGCTGGGTCTAGGAGGTGGCTGGAGCCCTCGTTGAAAAGGGACTGGGAGGAGTTCGAGGCTGGGCCCTCTGGGGAAAAGCTGTCCAAGAGTAAGAAGCTCCTTCCCTGCCTAGCCTGCACTGTGCTCTGGGGGAGGGGCTGCTCCCCTCAGCTCTAACTGGAGTGCCATTGTCCTGGCTGTGCCCCTCACAGCCTCTTAGTGACGGGCCTGTTGTCCAAGATGGGCCCCGAGGCTGGTCCGGGCCTGCGCCCATGTATTATGCATCAGCAAGTAGACAAAGCGCCTGTGTGTGGGAGGGGGGGTGGGGTGGGGGCTAGGCTCCTCATAGAGTCCTGTTTACCAGGCACTGGCACTCCAAGAGCCTGGGGTGGTGGGGCTCTTAAATAGGACTCTGCAAAGAGAGAGATGAGGGCCTCCTGGGCGCATCTCCAGGCCTTCCTGGCTGGGTGGACTGATGGCTTAGTTCAGAGCAGCCAAGATTAATGGTTCCTCCATCTCCTAGGTGTCCCAACTCAACTCAGACTCACTGTTCAGTCACTAACAGGGCAGCCCTCGTTAACTCCAATCCCATTCAACCAATGATTCCCTGTGACACCTTTGTTGTGTTCTGAGGGCCTCTGCACCCTAAGAGGGGACTTAGAGGGGACAGCCAGCCAGTCATTCCCTAGACAGGGAGCCTCTTCAAGGGTACAGCAAGACTTGGTCCTCTCTTTGTCTACCAGCCCTGATGCCTAGGTCAGGCTATCCAATAGCAGATGTTTGTGGAATTGAGAATGTGTTCTTAAACTTTTCTTGTGGTCTTTAAGTGCCACTGAGTTGACTTCAATTCATAGTGGCCCTGTATCTATGTAGGAGGTTTGAACTGCCAACCTTGTGGTTTGCAATCCAGTGCTGATCCTACAGAGCCACACTAGGAGTCCTCTCGAACCTTACAGAAGTGCCTATTCCTCAGCCCGAAGCTGGGGCTCGAACTCAAAAGAGAAGCAGAAGGAAGACAAGGGTCCCTCTGCCCTGGTTTACTAAAGACATAAATGTCACCCAGATTAGAAGGGCAGGGGTTGTACCTCTGTGGACCAGAGCTGCTCGGTGACTTACACACAGTGACTCCTCCCCTCCCTCCTCCCAGCAACCCGTGCAGCCTGAGATGTTTCCATTCTGTAAGGAAGAATCTGGCTCAGATTGGCCACCGATTGACTGTAGCCTGCGTTGCCCAGTGAAGACAACCATGATGGCTGTGATTGGTTTGCTGCTGGGGGCTGATCAGAAGTGTCTCAGGAGCTTTTCCAAAAGAGTGCTTTCCTTCCCACCACCCCCTAACACTTGGGGGGGAGTGGGATGTAAAAGGGGTGGGCATCTTGAACAGGATACACATTGCTTGAAAACTAGCAACCATCCCAGTTCCTTCTCAGACAGGTATTTAACCTTATTTTCTGTCTTATTTATAGATTTCAAATTTTCACAGTGAATCCCACAGAGAGGAAGGCCATACTCAAGGTCGTCCTGCCTCCACTAGGGTAGCTTGCTGCCTGCCTCCTGGCTTTTCTCCCTTGAAGAGCAGGAGGCCGCCTAGGTCCAGATTCAAACTGCTTGCTGGGGCTTGGGGCAACTACAGGAGTCTTCCAGGCCAGGGACCTAATGGTTCTGACGGCTGTGAATGAGGCTATGTGGGCACGTGGGCTGGAGTTCCAGTAGGAGATACTGGGTCGCACTCAGCTACTAGCATCTCCCTGTGCTAGGGCCTGGGTTTACAGAGAGCCTGCAGCTGAGTCTTGCCTCTCGGGTGCTCATGGAGGTGAAGTTCCACAGGGTGCAGTCTGCATTTGATTCTGGAATTGTACTTTTACACGCAGGCGAATTCTAATTGTATGGATCTGAGGAGGCTTTTTAGATTTAGGGTTTTGGAAGGGGAGCATGAAGGAGGAAAGTGAGGGGAGTTGTCATGTGTGTGTCTACATATATGTGCATATGCATGTGGTGTGTAAGGGTATCTGCATACCTATATACAGTGTGTGTATGTGTGTGTTTATTCCCAGCAAGCCATGTGATCCCATGTGATGAGCCTGGTCCAACAGGTTAGCAATAGAATCCAGTCTGTGAAGGATTTTGAGTGTTGAGTTGGGGAGTGTGGACTTTATTCCTAGAATAGGGGGACATAGATGGCGTTAGAGCAGACCAGGCATGTGGTCAGAGGCGTTCTTTTGTTTTTGGAGGAAATCTCTGAGAATGAAGTAAAGGGGGGAGGGGAAGGACCAACATTCAGTAACACTAGACATTCATTTAATCTTCCCAAGAACCACAAAAGTGGAGAGTAGTAACCCTGGCTCTCACTGAGGAACTGGAGCTCTGAAGGGTAAGAACATGGCCCAGGAAATGTTGGCACAGATTTACAGCTAGTCCATGCTTTCCAGTGATAGAACCTCCCTCTGGCTCTATGAGCAGGACAGGGTGCTGCCCGAATCAAATGGCCCTGGAGAATGGGCCGGACACAGTGCCTGGTGTCTGTGAGGCCAAGCGGATGGAGAGAGGTGTGCCAGCCACTGTGGCCTCTTGTCTCTGCAACAGTGGAGCTGGTCACTGCCACTCGCCATCTCTTACTCTTACAAGGTACCTTCTGTTTAGCATATCATTTGTCCTCTCCTCACTCTTGGCCTGGCAACCAAGGGACTTGGTTTTCTCTCAGCTCTACCACTAGTTTGCTGTGTGACCTTGGACATGTCACTGGGCTTTGCTAGACCTCCACATTCCCACCTATCAATGAAGAGACAAACCAGAGGAACCCTAGGCCTTTCCTTAACGTACTCTTGCACTCTAGGTACCATCCCTTTCTGTTTTATAGACGATAAAAGTGGAGCTTCAAAGGAGGATTTGGGGTAAGTAGGGACTAAACCATGCTGTTCTCTTCCACCCACACCTCACAGCGTCAGTTTTGAAATCCCCACTGGGTGGCCTCCTTCACCGTCTCTCCTGCCTGATGTGATGAGTCTTGTGCCTAAATAGGGTCCTTGGAAGTTGCTGCTGAGCATGGGGTTGCGCAGTTGAATCTGAGGCACCCAGAATGCTCCAGTAAACATGCTGGACTTCATTCTTAGAATATTCTGAACTACTTGGTTTCCAATTCATGTCAACAATATTAATTGAACAATTACCATGTGCTAGAACCCTAATGTGGTGCTATAGGATAAGCACTGGACTGGTAACCTCCAAGTCAGTAGTTCAGAGCCATTAGCCACTCTTGGAAATCCTATACAGGGTCACTATGAGTCAGCAGCGTCAATGGCACACAGCAACACTATGTGCTAGGCTCTGTGCTAAGTGCTGAAGGTGAACCAGACTTGATTCCTGTCCTGAACTCAGAGTCACTGCTGTGGTTTTCACATCATGTTGGATATAACCCCTAATAAGAAAATCAGTTTCTTATGACCTAATATACACACGTAAATTCATATCCTATATTTAAAATCAAATCACAATTCATGCTTTGCATTTTAATATGTTCTAGGCTTTTCTACTCTGTTTCATTTTTTTCTTTTCTTTTTTTTTAAAAAAATTCTAGTACCAACCACACATCTTTGGGTGGTACAAAAAAGGTTGTTGGGTCAACGCAGAAATGAGCCATTGAAAACCCTATGGAACACAGTTCTACTCTGACACACATGGAGTCTTCATGAGTCAGAATGGACTTAATGATTCGTGTCTTTTAGTAGCAACCAACCACATTGATTTCACACTGTATACTAGAGGGAGGTGACCCCAATGTGAGAAACACTGGTTGAATGTTGCATATATGAAAATGTTGTATTACATACAAATTGTGTGCTATGGCAAAAGAGACTGGGTTGTCTTGATTGGGAAAAACCCAAGAAGGCCACTAGTTCAAATGGCACTTGATCTGGGTCCAAATGAGTGATTGGATTTCAGTTAGCAGAGAAAGGAGAGAGGTAGCCCAAATGAAGTAACAGCAGGAGCAAAGGCAGGAAGTACGAGTGTCATAACTGAAGACTTAACATTGGTCTCCCCAACGGGTGGTAAATGCATCCCTGGATTATCACTTTCGGTTTCATAATAATCCTATACAACAAGAACTCTTTGTATTTTCATTGATGGGCGAAGAAGAAGAAGCTGAGGCCTAGAGAAGTTACATAACTTGCCCAGGGTCACCGCACTAATAAGTGGGGAAGACAGGATTTGAACAGAGGCAGGTCCACTATGATCTAAAGGTGAGGTTCCTAAAAATGTGGTCTTAGACCTATTTTGGGACTCTTTCATGATATTCTTCAATACAAGCCTGAGACTGGGGCTCAAATTCAGAAGAGAAGCAGTTTAATTTTTAGTTTGTAGACAAGAGGAAAACACTGAACAATTTTGAGAAGGGAAGTTAACATGAGCAAACCTTTATTTTGGGGACGATCACAGAAGTAGTAGAATAGGCTCAAGTAGAGACTGGGACCTGGCATAACAGTATAGCATATGGATTGTAGGGATCTAAGGATGAGTTAAAGTTGTTGTTGTTAAGTGCCATAGAGTTGGTTCTGACCCACAGTGACCCTGTATAGGGTTTCCAAGGAGCAGTTGGTAAGCTTGAACCACTGACCTTGCAGTTCAAACGGCTTTGCAGTCTGGCGCGTTAACCCACAGCGCCACACATTACTCATATACTGCATGCAGATGTAAATGAAAGGAAATGAATCGTGCTGCCCTTTTTTGCACTAGCTACTAGGAAGCTCAGAACCTCAATCTGTGACTCTCTTCCAGAAAACATTCAGGAGCTCTAGTAAGAGGTTGGCCCAGGACCGAACAGTGTTTCATTCTATTACACATAGTGTCATTATGAGTTGGCAACGACTCGATGGCACCTAACAACAACAACAACAACAGCTACAGTAACAGTAACATTAAGCCTTTTACATACCTACTTTGTGTAGCCTCAGTTCACTTTCCTAGAATCTGGATTTCGTTCCTTATGTTTTCATCCTATTGTAGTATATATATGTATATATTAATACAATACCTGAGAGCAGGCTTTAAGTAAAATACGTGGAAACAAATGGAGAATACTTTTTGCTGATAAAATTGGAAGTTCCTGAAAGGCAGGGATTGTCTGACCCTCTCTTAGGGTATCTGTCCTAGAGTCTGGGGCAGAGAAGTGCATTGAATGATGTGTAAACCATGGGATGCTGGAGCTGGGGAAAAGTCTGAAGGATCATTTTTCCCTTTCTTCCTCAAAGAGTGGATCTGAGCACCAGGAGTACCCAAGAGGATTTTAGTAGGGACTAGATGAACATGGTTTGCTTTCATTGTGTGTTTATTTAATATGCATTAGGAAAAAAATGTAACCGGCATATCAAAAAAGCAAAGTGATGGATAGTGCCGCTAAGAATGAGGATCAAGCAAATTGTCTTAGATATCTAGTGCTGCTATCACAGAAATTTATTCTCTCTTGGTTTCGGAAGCTGGAAGTGCATTTCAGAGCCCCAGCTCTAGGGTTTCTCTCTTGGTCAAGTTAGGAGAATGTCCTTGTCTCCTTTCAACATCTTTGGGACCAGCATCCTTTAGATAGCTCCCTGTATCTTGGCATCAGTCTTCTCCTGGGTCTAGGAGGTTCTCAGCACAGGAACGCTGGGTTCAAAGGCTGTGCTCCACTCCTGGCTCTACTATCTTGGTTGCAGTTAGGTCCGTCAGATCTCTGCTTGCTTCTTTTAATCTCTTTTGTATCTTAAAAGAAATTGACACAAGATACAACCTAATCCTATAGATTGTCTCCTGCCTCATTAACATAACTGCCTTTTACTCTGCCTCATTAACATTGTTGTTGTTGTTATGTGTCTGTTCTGACTCATAGTGACCTGTATAGAACTTCCAAGAGTAGCTGATGGGTTTGAACTGCCAACCTTGTGGTTATAAGCCCAGTGTTGATCCTACAGCATGAAACCAGGTCTCCATTAACATTGTTGTTGTTGTTAGGTGCTATCAAGTTGGTTGCAACTCATAGCGACCCTATACACACCAGAGTGAAACACTGGAGGGGGGCGAAGCTTGATGGTGGCTAGGGTGGAGGTGCAGTGAAGTTCGCCATCAGCGATACCACAGAATACCAGGCAAAGCAGATCCAGGGCAGAGCTCCAAAACTCAGAACCACAGAGATTGGAATGTTTAAAAGGTTTGAAGGCTTATAGCTAGTGGAACTTATAGCAAAAGTAAGAAATCGTGTACTTTTGAATCTGCCGGGCTCGGCGGCCTGGAGCCAACAACTTGGGTG
>NW_006411316.1:0-4428 GCF_000296735.1 Chrysochloris asiatica
CTTCAGACATATTATCAGGAGGGACCAGTTGCTGGAGAAGCATGTCATGTTTGGTAGGGTGGAGAGTCAGAGAAAAAGAGGAAGACGCCCAACGAGATGGATTGGCCAAGTGGCAGTGTTTATAGACTCAAGCATGACAACAGTAGTGAGGTTGGCCCAGGATGGGGCAGTGTTTCGTTCTGCTGTGCATAAGGTCATTATGAGTTGGTACCGACTCGATGGCACCCAACAACAACAAGTATATCATTGTTCTGTTCTAACAACTGCCTCTTGTTCCCTGAACAAGTTCTTCATGAACACATTTAAGTGTTCTGGAAGACCTATTCTTCTCATGCTGTCTATAGTTCATCATGGTTGACACAGTTGAAAGACTTTGCATAGTCAATAAAGCACAAGTAAACATCTTTCTGGTATTCTCTGCTTTCAGCCAAATTCCATCTGACATAAAAATGAAATCTCTAGTTCTACCTCCTCTTCTGAATCTGGCTTGAATTTCTGGCAGGTTCCTGTCAATGTACCGTTGCTACCGTTTTTGAATTATCTTCAGCAAAATTTTACTTGCATGTGATATCAGTGATATTGTCCGATGGTTTCTGCATTCTGTTGGGTCATCTCTCTTTGGAATGCTCATAAATATGGATCTCTACTAATTGGCTGGCCAGATAGCTGTCTAACAAATTTCTTGGCATAGATGAGTTAGAACCTGCAGTGCTGCATTAGTTAATTAAAACTATACAGAAGTAGAAATCATAAGGGTAAGGTAGATGATTTGGAGACTAAATGTAGGAGACCTAGCATGTGAATTCCAGGACAGTCAGGAGAAAGAATATGAAAAGGTGAGAATAAAGTATCATTAATTACTACAAGAATGTTTTTATGAATTTAAAGATTGGAAGTGCTCTGCATTTCCCAGGCTCGTATGAAGAGGAAGGATACCCACTCACCTGGCACTGCTTGGTAACATTTCTGAACTGCAAGGATGGAAAGAATCTCTTACAAGGTGCTAGGTAGAAAGATCAAGTTTTCTATGAAAGAAAAATTGTTATCAAGCTTCTTGTTCACTGCACTGGGCACTAGGGGGCAGTAGACTAGCATTTGCTGGGTGCTGAGGGGACCTGATTTTGTTGCAGAGCAAAATAGTCTCCTTCCACCAGACTAAAGACCACCTTATCGGAGGAAAATTTCAAACAAATGACTCAGATAAGATGAAGAAGATAGGGAATCTAAATAGACAAGAGCAGGCTATTTGGGAAAGTGCCAAGAAAAGTCATACGATAAAAGAAATTCAATTAGTAGTTCAGAATTAAAATATACAACAAACTCCATAGTTTAGGAGTCCTGGCATAGTGCTGTAGCATAAGCACTGGACTGCTAACTGTAAGATCAGAGGTTCAAATTCACCAGCTGCTCCCTGAAACCCTCTACAGGGTTGCTATCGGTTGGACTAACTTGATGGCATTTAACAACAATCAAAACTTGGGGGTTGGAGGCTGCTGGGAGGGGAAAGATAAAAGTTACCAATGTTTCATTTGACTGGGCTAAAGGGTGGAAATATGAGCGATAAATAGAGCAAGAGGCTAGGAAAGAGTAGCTTTTGGTGGGGGAAATATTTAGTATCTTGTTTTCAAGTGTTATAGTTGTTGTTGTTATATGCCACGGAGTCGGTTCCAACTCATAGTGATCCTACACAGGGTTTCTGAGGCTGTAAATCTTTACAGGAGCAGACCGCCTCATCTTTCTCCAGCAGAACCGTTTCTGGCAGTTTCGAACTGCTGACCTTGTGACTTATCCCAATTTATAACCACTATACTACCACTACACTCCTGTTAAGGTTGTTAGGTGCTGTCGAATTAATTCTGACTTATAACAACCCCATGTACAACAGACTGAAACATTACCTGGTCCTGTGACATCCTCATAATTGTTGTTATGTTTGAGTGCACTGTTGCAATCCATATTGTTGAGGGTCTTCCTCTTTTTCGTTTACCCACTACTGTAGTGTCTTCCAACCCAAGGGGCTCATCTTCTGGCACTATATCAGACAACATTCCACTGCTATTCATGAAGTTTATAGTGGCTGACCATTCAGAGAACTTAACAACAACAACAGCAACAAAGACTTAAAAAAAGATTTCCATACCCCAAAATAGACAGAATCTGTGCCCACATAGCCATAGCATACCCTTTTCAGCTCCACCTGCTGAGCAAGAGCCAATACCAGCTCCTATACCAAAGGAGCTCTGGTAGCGTAGTGGTTACGAATTGGGCTGCGAACCATTAAGGTCAGCAGTTCGAAACTACCAGCTGCTCCGCGGGAGAAAGATGAGGCTTTCTACTCCCGTTAAGATTTACACCCTCGGAAACCCTGTACAGGGTCGCTATGGGTCGGAACCGACTCGAAGGCACTTAACAACAACAACAACATACCAATTGATCAGTAGCCAACACCAGCTAAACCTACCCTAAACTGAGCTGCAACAAACAACAAATGGAGAACTGGAAACACACTTCTATTCTTTAATTATACCTACCAAGGGGCAGTTGGTGAGAACCTGAGAATATATCAATATGCAATCATCAATTAAATACATACACAATGACACCACAATGTCTCAGAGACAACAGACAATTTCAGTTCACATGAAGAAACGAGAGTGCCTCAAACAAATGTCTAATATGCAGAGTCAGTAAATGTTTCTGAGAAAGAAAAGATAATGGAAATACCTGAGAAAGAATTCAGAAGAGTGATAGGTACTTTCAATGAATTAAGGGAGAGATTGAGGAAATCATGAAGAACACAGAAAAAAATTTAGACAAAGAAAACACTGTAAGATTGAACAGACAGAATAAATGAAAAATTGAAACAATACAAACTCTGCAAAAAGAAATTCAGAAGATTAATTCTAAGATTTCAGAAATGGACAATACATTGAAAAGGCAAATGAGTAGATCTGAATCAATGGAAGCCTGAATTTGTGAGCTTGAAGATAAATCTCTCAATACTAATAAACTAGAAGAACCATGAGAGAAAAGAAGGAAAAAATCCAAAGAAAAGATTTATGGGGGATACCATAAAGAAGACTAATTTATGGGGGGGTTGGAATTCTAGAACAGTCAATAATATCCACAAACAAAAACATTGAAGAACTGTTGGAAGAAAACTTCTCTAACATCATGAAAACTGAAAAGATACATGTTCAAGAAGTCAAACAGAATAGATCCCAAAACAAAATCACCAAGACATATCGTAATCAAACTTGCTAAAATCAAAGACAAGGAAGGACTGTTGAGAAAAGCTTGGGAGAAACAAAAGTTACCTATAAAGGAGAACCAGTAAGACTGAGCTCTGATTTCTCAGCAGAAACCATGCAGACAAGAAGACAATGGAATGATATATACAAAACTCTGAAAGAAAGAAAAAAAATCCAACCAAGAATCATATATCCAGAAAAGCTGCCCCTCAAATAAGATGGAAAACTAAGGACATTTCCAGATAAATACAAATTAAAGGAATTTGTAACAAATAGAACAACTTGACAAAAATTACTGAAGGATGTTCTTTCGACTGAGAACCAACAACAGCAGACAGGCATGACAACACCACACAATCCTCAATTCAGATATTGTTGTTGTTGTTAGGTGTTGTCGAGTCAGTACCGATCGATAGCGACTTTATGCACAGCAGAACGAAACACTACCCGATCCTGGGCCAACTTCATAAATACTGTTGCCACGCTTGAATTCATCGATACTGCCACTTGGCCAATCCATCTCATTAGGAGTCTTCCTCTTTTTCTCTGACCCTCCATCTTACCAAACATAAATGAAATTCAGATATAGAAGTACTTAAAGTGAATCAAACCCACAAGACTGAAAATACAGATATCAGTTTATAATGAAGATAACTACAAAGCCAAAGAAGGGAATAGTATAGATACAGAACTTCCAAAACATGATATTTCAAGATAAATAGACTGTTTTAAACTGGGGAAGAAATGAATAAATTACAGGCTAACCTCAAAGAAAATTAATACACCTTCACAAAATAAAAAATAGGAAGATCAGAAAAATTTAGCATTAAAACAACAGCTGTGAAGAAAATGAAAATAAAAGCCATAAAGAAGATGAATTCAGCACAGAAAATTATGTGGAACAAAGACCAGCAACACCTCAAGTAAAAACACAGCAAACTGACAGCAATTAATCATACCTCTCGGGCTGCGAACCGCAAGGTCAGCAGTTGGAAACTACCAGCTGTTCCGCGGGAGAAAGATGAGGTGTTCTGCTCCCATCAAGATTTACAGCCTCGGAAACCCTGTACAGGGTCGCTATGAGTCGGAACCAACTCCACGGCACATAACCACCATCACCATCAATAATTACACTGAATATAAATTGATCAAATGCAGCCATCAAAAGACAGAGAGC
>NW_006411316.1:6753-10100 GCF_000296735.1 Chrysochloris asiatica
TGTATATTGTCCCCTCCCTAGTACCCAAACTATCCTGATCAGCACCTTTCTTAAAACATATTGGGTAATAGAAGAAATTTTTAAAATGGCATAAAAAACTCCTTGAATCAAACAAGAATGAAAATACTACATACCAAAACCTTTGTTGTTAGGTGCCATAGAGTTGGTTCCGACTCATAGTGACCCTGTATAGGGTTCTCAGATCACAACGCTGTAAAATTAGAAATCAGCCATAGGAAGATAAAGAAAATAATCAAACACATGGAAATAGAATAGCACCATGCTTAAAACATACTGGGCAATAGAAGAAGTAAAAAAAAAAAAAAAAAATTCCTTGAATCTAACAAGAATGAAGATACTACACACCAAAACCCTTGGACCACAGAAAAAGGTGTGCTCAAAGGGCAATTTATAGTAACATATGCATACATGCCAAAGGAAAAATGAACCAAAATCAACACCTTAACCCAATATCACTAATAATTAGAATAAGAACAGCAAAGTAAGTCTACAGCCACCAGAAGAAAAGAAATAATAACAGTTAAAGTAGAAATAAATGAAATGAACAGAAAAATAATAGAAAGAATCAATAAAGCAAGAAGTTATTTGTTTGAAAGAATTAATGAAATTGACAAACTATTGCCAAATCTGACAAAAGAAAAGAAGATGCAAATGACAAGAGTAAGAACAACCAGCAGAACTAAAACACAATAAATAAAACACAATGCTTTAAAGAACTGTACTCCAATAAATTTGAAAATCTAGAAGAAAACGAAAATTTCTAGAAACACAAGACCTACCTAAACCAACACAAATTGAATTAGAAAACTTGAACAGACTTATAAAAAAGGAAGAAATTGATCACGTTATTAAAAAAAACTCCCAACAAAAAAATGTTTGTGCCTACATGATTTCACTGGTGAATTCTACAAAACATTCAGAAAAGATCTGACACCAATTTTATTCAAATTATTCCAGAATATAGAAAAGAATTTAGAGCTCCCAAAATAGTTTTTATGAAGTAAGCATAACCCTGATGCCCAAGCCAGGCAGAGACATCACTGAAAAAGAAAATTGTTGACAAATATCCCTTGTGAACATACATGCAAAAATTCTCAACAAAACCTTGCCAATATAATCTAACTATATGTTGCTGTTGTTAGGTAGCAACTCATAGTGACCTTATGCACAACAGAATGAAACACTGCCCCATCCTGAGCAAATCTCACTATGGTTGCCATGCTTGAGCCCATTGATGCTGCCCCTTGGCCAATCCATCTCACTGGGGGTCTTCCTCTTTTTCTCTGACCCACCACCCTACCAAACATCCTTCTCCAGAGACTGGTCCCTCCTGGAAATATGTCTGAAGTATGAGAGACGAAGTTTGGCCATCCTGGTCTCCAAAGAGAGCTCTGGCTGCACTTCTTCTAACTCAGATCTGTTGGTTCTTGTGGCAGCCCATGGCACTTTCAATATTCTCTTCCAACACCATAACTCAAAAGCATCAATTCTACATCTTCCTTATTCACTGTCCAGCTTTCACAAGCATATGAGGTTATTAAAAATACCATGACTTGGGTCAGGCACACCTTAGTCCTCAAGCTGACATCTTTGCTCTTCAACACTTTAAAAAGGTCTGTGCAGCTGATTTGCCTAATGCAATATGTCGTTTGATTTCTTAACGGCTACTTCCAGGAGTGTTGAAGTTGATTCAAGAAGAATGAAGTCCTTGACAACTTCAATCTTTTCTACATTGATAAGAATGTTGTTTGTTAGTCCAGTAGTGAGGATTTTAGTTTTCTTGACATTGAGATGCAATCCATACTGAAGGCTGTGCTCTTTTATCTTTATCAGTAAATATTTTAAGTCCTCTTCACTTTCAGTAGCATGGTTATATCATCTGTATATCACAGGTTGTTAATGAGTTTTCCTCCAATCCTGATGCCACGTTTTTCTTCATACAAGTCAGCATCTCGGATTATTTGCTCAGCAAACAGTTGAATAAGTATGATGAAAGAACACAACCCTGTTGCACGCCTTTTTAAATTTTAAACCATTCAGTGTTCTCATGTTCTGTTCAAACAACTGCCTCTTGGTCTATGTACATGAGCACAATTAAGTGTTCAGGAATACTCATACTTCGTAATGTTCATAGCTTGTCATGATCCACACAATTGAAAGCCTTTGTGTAGTCAATAAAGCATAGGTAAACATCTTTCTGATATTCTCTGCTTTGAGCCAAGGTTCATCAGACAGCAACAATGATACTCCTTGTTTCACGGCCTTTTCTGAATCCTGCTTGAACCTGTGGAAATTCTCTGTCAATGTATGCTTGCAGCCATTTCTGTATTACCTTTAGTAAAATTTTACTCACATGGAATATTAAAGATATTGTCCAATGATTTCCGTATTCTGTTGGGTCACTTCTCTTTGGAATGGGCGTAAATATGGATCTTTTCCAATCAGTCAGCCACATAGTTGTTTTCCAAATTTCTTGGCATAGAATGAGTGAATGCCTCCTGTGCCACCTCACTTTCTTGAAAGATTTCAATTTGTATTCCATCAAGTCCTGGTGTCTTGTTCTTTGCAAATTCCTTCAATGCACCTTGGAATTCTTCCATTAGTATCATTGGCTCTTGATCATATGCTACCTCTTGAAATGGTTGAACATCAACCATTTCCTTTTGGTTCAGTAGCTCTGTGTATTCTTTCCTCCTTGTTTTGATGCTTTCTGCATCATCCAATAATTTACCCACAGAGTCCTTCAATAATGAATGTCGAGGTTTGTTGTTAGGTAGCGACTCGAGGTTTGAATTTATTCTTCAGTTCCCCCAGCTAGAGAAATGCTGAGTGTGTTCTTCTTTTTGGTTTTCTGACTCCAGATCTTTGCACATTTTGTTATAATATTTGACTTTGTCTTCTTGAGCTGACCTTTGAAATTTTCTGTTTAGCTCTTGGACCTCCTTATTTCCTCCATTTGCTTTAGCATCTCTATGCTGAAGTGTAGATTTTCGTATCATTTCTGACATCATTTTGATCTTTTCCTTCTTTCTTGTCTTGTTAATTACTTTTTGCTTTCTCTTTGTATGATGTTCTTAATGTCATCCCACACTTCTGGTCTTCTGTCTTTAGTGTTTAACGTATCAAATCTGTTCTTCAGATGATCTCCAAATTCAGGTGGGTTATATTCAAGGTCATGTTTTGGCTCTCGTGGACTTGTTTTCATTTTCTTCAGCTTCAGTTTGAATTTGCATATGAGCAATTGATTGTTCCACAATGCCCCTGGCCTTGTTTTGGCTGATAATATGGAGCTTTTCCATTGTCTCTTTACACGGATTTAGTCAATT
>NW_006411316.1:10770-11471 GCF_000296735.1 Chrysochloris asiatica
ATTCAAAATGGTCAATATCAGTCCATTTCAGCTCACTAATAATGCCTAACAAGGCAATGGGCAGATTGTGGAACACATCATTAATTACATATGCAAATTCAAACTTAAACTGAAGAAAATTAAAACAAGTCCATGAGAGGCAAAATATAGCCTGTATTTAGAGCTCATCTGAAGAACCAATTTGATACATTAAACACTAAAGACTGAAGAGTTGTGAGATGACATCAAGAACATCATACAGGGAGAAAGCAAAAAGTCATTAAGAAGACAAGAAAGAAGGAAAAGATCAAAATGGATGTCAGAAGAGACACTGAAATTTGCTCTCCAGCGTAGAGTTTCTAAAGCAAATGGAAGAAATGAGAAGGTCCAAGAGCGAAACAGAAAATTTCAAAGGTCAGCTCAAGAAGACAAAGTCAAAGATTACAACAAAATGTGCAAAGATCTGGAATCAGAAAACCAAAAAGAAGAACACACTCAGCATTTCTCTAGCTGGGAGAACTGAAGAAAAATTTTCAAACCTCGACTTTCATTATTGAAAGATTCTCTGGGAGGAATTATTGAATGATGCAAAAAGCATCAAAAGCAGATGGAAGGAATATACAGAGCCACGGTACCAAAAGGAAATGGTTGATGTTCAACCATTTCAAGAGGTAGCATATGATCAAGAGCCAATGATACTGAAGGAGGAAGTCCAAGGTGCA
>NW_006411317.1:0-1135 GCF_000296735.1 Chrysochloris asiatica
AGCCCTAGCCCTAAAGCCCTAACAGCCCTAGCACTAGCCCTAAAGCCCTATCAGACCTAGCCCTTTCACAAAAGCCCTAACAGCCCTAGATCTAGGCCTAGCCCTAAACCCAGTCCTAAACCCCAAACCCTGGTCTTAGCATTAATAACCCTAGCCATAGCCCTAAAGCACTAACAGGCCTAGACGTTGCCCCAAAGCCGTAGCCCTAAATCCTTAGCACTAGCCCTAGCCCTAAAACCCTAACAGCGCAATCCCTATCCCTATCACACTAACAGCCCTAGCCCTAGGCATTAGCCTTAAATCCCTAAAAGCCCTAGCCCTAGCCCTGGCCATAATGGCCTAAAAGCCATAGCCCTAGCACTAAAGCCCTTGCCCTAATGCCCTAGTCCTAGACTTAGACCTAAAGCCCTAGCCTTAGCCCTAGCCCTAAAGCCCTAACAGCCCTAGCCCTATCCCTAAAGCCCTAACAGCCCTAGATCTAGACCTAGCCCTAAAGCCCTAAAAAACCTAGACCTAGCCCTAAAGCCCTAAGAGCCCTAGCACTAGCCCTAGCCTTAAAGCCCTAACAGCCCTCGCCATAGCCTTAGCCCTAAAGCCCTAAAAGTCCTAGCACTAAAGCCCTAACAGACCTCGCCCTAATCCAAGCCCTAAAGCCTTAAGAGCCCTAGACCTAAAGTGCTAACAGTTCTTGCACTAGCCCTAAAGCCCTATCAAACCTTGCCCTAGCCCTAAAGCCCTAACAGGCCTAGACCTAGGCCTACCCTAATCTTAGCCCTAAACCCCTCGCCCTGGCCTTAGCCCGAAAGGCCTAACATCCCTAGACCTAGCCCTAAAGCCCTAACAGCCCGAGCCCTAGTCCTAAATCTCTAACAGCCCTAGCACTAGCCCTAAAGCCCTTTCCCTAATGCCCTAGCACAAGCCCTAGCGCTAAGCGTAGCCCTAAAGACCTATCCTTGGCCTTAGCTCTAAAGCCCTAACAGCCCTTGCCCTAGCCCTAAAGCCCTAACAGCTCTAGCCCTAACCTTAGGCCTAAAGCCTTAACAGCTCTAGCCATAACCCTAGCGCTAAAGCCCTATAAGCCCTAGCCCTAACCCTAGCTCTAAAACGCTTTCAGCCATATGCCTAGCCCTAGCAC
>NW_006411317.1:1934-3055 GCF_000296735.1 Chrysochloris asiatica
TAGCCCTAAAGCCCTAAGAGCCCTAGTTCTAAAGCCCTAAATGCGATAGACCTAGCCCTAGCCAAAAAGCCCTATCAGCTATGGCCCTAGCCTTAAAGCCCTAACATCCCTAGCCCTAGCCCTAATGCACTAACAACCATAGCCCTAGCCCTAAAGCCCTATTAGTCCAGCCCAAGCCCTAAAGCCCTAACAGCCCTAAACCTAGCACTAAAGGCCTAACAGACCTAGCCCTAGCCCTAAAGCCCTAAAAGCCCTAGCCCTAGCCCTAGCCCTAATTCCCTAACAATCCTAGCCCTAGCCCTAGCACTAAAGCACTAACAGAACTCGCCTAGACCTAGCCCTAAATCCCTAACAGCCCTAGCCCTAAAGCCCTAACAGCCCTAGCACTACCCCTAAAGCACTATCAGACCATGCCCTAGCCCTAAAGCCCTTACAGCCCTAAACCTAGGCCTAGCCCTAAACCTAGCCCTAAACCCCCAGCCCTGGTATTAGCCCGAGTGCCTTAACAGCCCTAGCCCTAGTTCTAAAGCCCTAACAGCCCTAGCCCTAGCCCTAAATCTCTTACAGTCCTAGCCCTAGCCCTAAAGCCCTTTCACTAATGCCCTAGCCCAAGCCCTAGCCCTAAACATAGCACTAAAGTCCGAGCCCTGGACTTAGCCCTAAAGACCTAACAGCCCTTGCCCTAGCCCTAAAGCCCTAACAGCACTAGCCTTAACCCTAGCCATAAAGCTCTATAAGCCCTAGCCCTAACCCTAGCTCTAATGCCCTATCAGCACTAGCCGTAGCCCTATCCCTAAAGCCCTAACAGCCCTAGCCCTACCCATTAGCCTTAAAGCCTTAAGAGCCCTCTCCCTAGCCCTAGCCCTAGCCCTAAAGTCCTAACAGCCCTAGCTGTAAAGCCCTAACAGCCCTAGCACTAGCCATAAAGCCCTATCAGACCTAGCCCTTTCCCTAAAGCCCTAAAAGCCCTAGACCTAGGCCTAGTCCTAAACCTTGTCCTAAACCTCCAAACCTGGTCTTACCCATAAAGCCCTAAAAGCCCTAGCCCTAGCCTTAGCCTTAAAGCCCTAACAGCCCTAGCCCTAGCCCTAAAGCACTAACAGGCCAAGACCTAGCCCTAA
>NW_006411317.1:5524-6804 GCF_000296735.1 Chrysochloris asiatica
CCTAGCCCTAAAGTCCTAACAGCCCTAGTCCTAGCCCTAAAGTCCTAACAGCCCTATCCCTATCCCTAAAGCTCTAACAGTATTAGCCCTAGCCCTAAAGCCCTATCAGTCCTAGCCCTAGCCCTAAAGCCCTAACAGCCCTAAACCTAGCACTAAAGGCCTAACAGACCTAGCCCTAGACCTACCCCAAAAGCCTTAACCAACCTAGCCCAAGCCCTAGCCCTAAAGCCCCACAAGACCTATCCCTATCCCTAAAGGCCTAACAGCCCTAGCCCCAGCCCTAGCCATAAATCCCTAACAACCCTAAACCTAGCCCTAGCCCTAAAGCCCTAACAGTCCTTGCCGTAGCCCTAGCCCTAAATCCCTAACAGCCCTAGCTCTAAAGCCCTAACAGCCCTAGCACTAGCCCTAAAGCCCTATCAGACCTTACCCTAGCCCTAACGCCCTAACAGCCCTAGACCTAGGCCTAACCCTAAACCTAGCCCTAAACCCCCAGCCCTGGTATTAGCCCGAGTGCCTTAACAGCCCTAGCCCTAGCCCTAAAGCTCTAACAGTCCTAGCGCTAGCCCAAAAGCCCTTTCCCTAATGCCCTAGTCCAAGCCCTAGACGTGAACATCGCCCTAAAGTCCTATCCCTGGCCTTAGCCCTAAAGACCTAACAGCCCTTGCCCTAGCCCTAAAGCCCTAACAGCACTAGCCTTAACCCTAGCCATTAAACCCTAAAAGCCCTAGCCCTAACCCTAGCTCTAAAGCCCTATCAGCCCTAGCCGTAGCCCTATCCCTAAAGCCCTAACAGCTGTCGCCCTAGCCCTAGCCCTAAAGCCCTAACAGCTTTAGCCCTATCCCTAATTACCTAACAGACATAGCCCTAGCCCTAAAGCCCTAACAGCCCTAGCCCTAGAGTTAAAGCCCTAACAGCTCTAGCCCTAGCCCTAAAGACCTATAAGATCTAGCCCTAGCCCTAAAGCCCTATCAGCCCTAGCCATAGCCCTAAAGGCCTTACAGCTCTATACCTAGCCATAAAGCGCTTTCACTAATGCCCTACCCCTAGACCTAGCCGTAAACGTACCCCTAAAGTCCTATCCCTGGCCTTAGCCCTAAAGCCCTAACAGCCCTAGCCAAAGTCCTAGGCCTAAAGCCCTAAAAGCTCTAGCCCTAACCGTAGCGCTAAAGCGCTATGAGCCCTAGCCTTAGACCTAGCCCTAGCCCTAAAGCCCTAAAAGTCCTAAGCCTAGACCTAAATCCCTAAGAGCCCTAGGCCTAAAGCCCTAACAGCCCTAG
>NW_006411317.1:8735-11361 GCF_000296735.1 Chrysochloris asiatica
GCCCTATCCCTAAATCCTTAGCAGTAGCCCTAGCCCTAAAGCCCTAAGAGCTCAATCCTTATCCCTAACTCACTAACAGCCCTAGCCCTACCCATTAGCCTTAAAGCCCTAAGAGCCCTAGCCCTAGCCCTAGCCATAAAGCCCTAACAACCCTAACCCTAGCCCTAGCCATAATGGCCTAACATCCATACCCTAGCCCTAAAGCCCTTGCCCTAATGCCCTAGCCCTAGACTTAGCCCTAAAGCCCTAGCCTTAGCCCTAGACCTAAAGCCCTAACAGCCTTAGTCCTAGAGTTAAAGCCCTAAGAGCCCTAGCCCTAGGCCTAGCCATAAACCTAGCCCTAAACCCCTAGCCCTGGCCTTAGCCCTAAAGCCCTAACAGCCGGAGCCCTAGTCCTAAAGCTCTAACAGCCCTAGCCCTAGCCCTAAAGCCCTTTCCCTAATGTCCTAGCCCAAGCCCTAGAGCTAAACATAGCCCTAAATTCCTAGCCCTGGCCTTAGCTCTAAAGCCCTAACAGCCCTTGCCCTAGCCCTAGCCCTAAAGCCCTAACAGCTCAAGCCCTAACCCTAGTCCTAAATGCTTAAGAGCTTTAGCCATAATCCTAGCGATAAAGCCCTATAAGCCCTAGCCCTAACCCTAGCTCTAAAGCCCTATCAGCCCTAGCCCTAGCACTAAAGCCATAACATGCTAGACCTAGCCCTATCCCTAAAGCGCTAACAGCTGTAGCCTTAGCACTAGACCTAAAGCCCTAACAGCCCTATCCCTAGCCTTCAATCCCTAACCGACCTAGCCCTAGACCTAGCCCTAACAGCCCTAACAGGCCTAGCCCTATCCCAAGCACTAAAGTCCTTACAGCCCTCGCCCTAGCCCTAGCACTAGCCCTAAAGCCTTATCAACCCTAGCCCTAGCCCTAGCACTAAAGCTATAACAGGCTAGCTCTAGCCCTAGCCCTAAAGCCCTAACAGCTGTAGCCCTAGCCCTAGCCCTAATGGACTAACAGCCCTAGACCTAGCCCTAAAGCCCTAGCCCTAAATCCTTAGCATTAGCCCTAGCCTTAAAGCCCTAACAGCCCAATCCCTATCCCTAACTCGCTAACAGCCTTAGCCCTACCCTTTAGCCTTAAAGCCCTAAGAGCCCTAGCTTTATCCCTAGCCCTAAAGCCCTAAGAACCCTATACGTAGCCCTAAAGGCCTAACAGACCTAAACCTAGACCTAACCCAAAAGCCCTAACCACCCTAGCCATAGCCATAGCCCTAAAGACCTAACAGACCTACCCCTAGCACTAAAGCCCTAACAGCCCTAGCCCTAGCCTTAAAGCCCTAACAGACCTCGCCATAGCCCTAGCCCTAAAGTCCTAACAGACCTAGCCCTAAAGCCCTAACAGACCTTGCCTTATCCCTAGCCCTAAATCCCTAAAAGCCCTAGCCCTAAAGCCCTAACATCCCTAGACCTAGCCCTAAATCCCTAACAGCCC
The DNA here is from genome assembly GCF_000296735.1 of Chrysochloris asiatica. Lineage (NCBI taxonomy): Eukaryota > Metazoa > Chordata > Mammalia > Afrosoricida > Chrysochloridae > Chrysochloris > Chrysochloris asiatica. The sequence goes on from NW_006411317.1 coordinate 10,210, forward strand.
TAGCCCTAAAGCCCTAACATACCTAGACTAGCCCTAAAGACCTAACATCCCTAGACCTAGCCCTAAAGCCCTAAGAGCCCTTGTTCTAAAGACCTAACAGCCATAGCCCTGGCCCTAGCCAACTAGCCCTATCAGCTATGGCCATAGCCCTAAAATCCTTAGAAACCCTAGCCCTAGACCAAAAGCCCTAACAACCCTAACCCTAGCCCTAAAGCCCTATCAGTCCTAGCCCTAGCCCTAAAGCCCTAACATCCCTTGACCTAGCATTAAAGGCCTAACAGAAAAAGCCCTAGACCTACCCCAAAAGCCTTAACCAACCTAGCCCAAGCCCTAGCCCTAAAGCCCTAACAGACCTAGCCGTATCCCTAAAACCCTAACAGCGCTAGCCCTAGCCCTGAAGCCCTAACAACCATAGCCATAGCCCTAGCCATAAAGCCCTAACAGACCTTGCCCTAGACCTAGATCTAAATCACTAACAGCCCTTGCCCTGAAGCCCTAACAGCCCTAGAACTACCCCTAAAGCCCTATCAGACCTTGACCTAGCCCTAAAGCCCTAACAGCCGTAGACCTAGGCCTAGCCCTAAACATAGCCCTAAACCCCCAGCCCTGGTCTTAGCCCTGAAGCCCTAACAGCCCTAGCCCCAGCCCTAAATCTCTAACACTCCTAGCCCTAGCCCTAAAGCCCTTTCCCTAATGCCCTAACCCAATCCCTAGCCATAACCGTACCCTAAAGTCCTAGCCCTGGCCTTAGCCCTAAAGACCTAACAGCCCTTGCCCTAGCTCTAAAGCCCTAACAGCACTAGCCTTAACCCTAGCCATAAAGCCCTATAAGCCCTAGCCCTAACCCTAGTTCTAAAGCCCTATCAGCCCTAGCCGTAGCCCTATCCCTAATGCCCTAACAGCTGTAGCCCTAGCCCTAGCTCTAAAGCCCTAACAGCTTTAGCCCTATCCCTAATTACCTAACAGACATAGCCCTAGCCCAAAAGCCCTAACAGCCCTAGCCCTAGCCCTAGCGTTAAAGCCCTAACTGCCCTCGCCCTAGCCTTAGCCCTAAAGCCCTAACAGCCCTAGCCCTAAAGCCCTAAAAGCATTAGCACTAGCCCTAAAGCCCTATCAGACCTAGCCCTTTCCCTAAATCCCTAACAGCCCTAG
>NW_006411318.1:0-1591 GCF_000296735.1 Chrysochloris asiatica
TACTGACCCCATGTCCAACCAAATGCAATATTGACTGGTCCTATGCCACCCTCACAATTGTAATGCTTGAACCCATTGTTGCTGCCACTGTGTCAATCTCATTGGAGTCTTTCTCATTTTTACTATCCCTCTACTTTATCAAGCATAATGTCCTTCTCCAGGAACGTGTCCCTTCTGATAATATGTCTAAAGAACAAAAGAAAATGCATCACCATCCTCAATTTTAAGTTACATTCAGGCTGTACTTCTTCAAAGGCAGATTTGTTTGTTATTCTGACAGTCCATTCAATATTATTTGCTAATACAATAATTCAAATGCATCAAAGCATCTTTGTTCTTCTTCATTCACTGTCCAGATTTTGTATGAACATGAAGCAATTGAAAACAACACAACTTGTGCCAGGTACACCTTAGTCATCAAAAAGACTCAAAATAATTTAAGAGGTCTTTTACGGTAGATATGTCAACTGCAATGAACTTTTGATTTCTTGACTGCTGTTTTCATTTTTGTTGATTTTTGGATCCTAGTAAAATTAAATCCTTAACAACTTCAATTTTTCTCTGCTTATCATTATGAGTCCAAACTGACTTGATGGTACTTAACAAAAACAACATCATGTTTATTTGTTCCAATTGTGAGGATTTTTTTCCCCTTATTTTTAAAGTGTAGTTAAATATTGAAGGCTATAGTCTTTAATCTTTATCAGTAAGTGCTTCAAGCCCTCTTCATATTCAGCAAGTGAGGTTGTGCCATATGCATATACCACGTTTTTAATGTATCCTCCTCATTATTATGAGGTCTTATTCTTCATATCGTTTATTTTCTCAGAATGTTTGGTCTGAGTGACTTCTGGAGGCAGGGCATGCTGGCACACTAGGCAGAAAGGCTGTGCGGACTCTCTGAAGCAATGGTATGGAAAACTGGATGAGATAGATGCAGAAGATGATCCTGGAACTCTTAGCTTCAATTGAAGGTATAGATAGGTGGATCAAATACTTACTGGAAGAGACAGTTGGAAAGATGCAGCAAGAGAAGAGGTGACTGCTGAGCTGTGGTGGCTGATGGGACTTGCATAGGCATCATGAGTATTCATGAGTGACTTCAGAGACAAGAAAATATATATATGTTGCAGGAACCTACATATGACTCTCAGAGACATAGGAGACAGCAAATGTGACCATATAGCCAAACCACAGTCATACCCTCTACGACCCCACCAATTGTTCCCTATTTTATCTCACTTGACCCAGGACCTTTTAATGTGATCAAGAGATGAATTTGTGCACAGTTCTCTGTTTACTGTTCATGCTGTACAGCTTTCGCAAGCATATGAGATGATTGAAAATACCATGATTTGGGTCAAGTGCACCTTAGTCCTCAAGCTGACATCTTTGCTCTTCAGTACTTTAAAAAGGCCTGTGCAGCTGATTTGCCTAATGCAATTCACCGTCTGATTTCTTGACTACACATCATAGAATACTCAACCATTTGAGATCAAAATAACAGCATTCACCTTAGGTCAAAATTATGAAGGATAGGGAGAGAAGGAAGAATGGGACCAAGAAACACAGGGAGAAAATAGAATAAGTG
>NW_006411318.1:2716-3261 GCF_000296735.1 Chrysochloris asiatica
TTGTGGTTCGCAGCCTAATTCGTAACCACTATGCTACCAGAGCGCCTTAATAATGAACATAAAATTGCAGTCTTTGATAAATTTGATAAAAAGTAGAAAAAATGTGATGACTGGTAGTTACACTTTGAAACAAAAAGTTCATTCCCAGGCAAAGTTAACATTTTAATTCCAAGTCCAGGCATTAAGAAGTTAAAATTTGAATTTATAAAGATTTTTTAAATTACAGGTATCTCAAAGAACTACAACCACTGCCCTAAGCACCTTATTTTGGGGAAAATGGTTTAAAAATTAAAAGAAATGAAAAAGTAGTACCCAAAATATGGACCAGGGAGAATCTCATTAAACACATAGTGATAATAGGAAGTAGGTTTATGCTAATTGTTTACTTATATTTGAAAGGAAAGACATTTTTGCCTTACTATTTACTACAGCAAAAGCAACATAGGTCAAACCCACGAGCAAATATAATGCATTTTAATTTTCACAATGTTTCCCCCAGTTCTGATGTAGCACTGTAGGATAAGCACTGGACGCAAGGTTGGTTT
>NW_006411318.1:3756-5328 GCF_000296735.1 Chrysochloris asiatica
GTCAAATTGCCTTGATGACAGTGAGGAGGAGGATCAGGATAGCCATTTGGAAACTGACTTCCATGATTTTCTTCTAAGGTGCTCTGGGTTGATGCAAACAGCCATTAAGCCAAGGGCTTAACCATTCATGCCATATAGGAAGCCCATTAAAATCCCAATTACTAGTAAAAGATAGCATGACTATGACTTGAGCTCATGATAAATATGAGCTCCATCTCTTCTTTCCTTTTTTCCCCAAGCATTATTTCCCTGCGCATTAGAGTCCTGGTGTAGCACTACAGGGTAAGCATTGGACTGCTAACCACAAGGACGGCAGTTCAGACCCACCAGCTGCTTCTTGAAAACCCTATACAGGTTTACTGTGAGTTAGAAGGGACTCGACAGTACTTAACAACAACAACAGAAAATATGTATCTTGCATATCTGGTTAATGATAAATCAATTCAGGGTTTGTTTTTGTTTTTACAAATACATTATACAATAATGTAAATACACACAAAGTAACATACTATTGATAAGCTTGTGGTTTATAAAATACTGTGATTAAAAATGCAAATGCCTGTATTTTGTGATGAATTTAAATTACATGTGAAGGGACTTCAAAAGATTTGTAGAAAAATTCCATTCTTCCATGAACTTTTTGAAATCACCTCATGTATATATGTGTATATATATATGTGTGTGTGTGTGTGTGTGCGCATATATGTGCATATAGAGTATAATCTGTTTCTTTCATTGCTGTATTACTCCAAAAAGTTCCAGACATGTGAAGTTGTTATGACAGCTATAAATGATAGTTTGCTAAATGGAAATTATGCATCAGGCCTACTCATCCTGAAGGTTCTGACCTTGAAGAAACAACATCAATTTATTGCTTTAGCTGAAGTCTAGACTGTGATCCTCCAGTCCAAACTACACTTGGATCCATCAATCTTCAGAACACAATCACATTTTGTGAAGAGAAGAGTAGAATGATTCATTTAAGATTAAAGAACAGGAAGACCAGTTCTACACACTAATCAAATCATGATATAAATGAAATTTATCAGATGTCTGTTTTCAATGACATCATAGATGAAGACAAAACAGATAAAATCTGGTCTAAAACTACATTATGCAATAAAAAACACACATAACATTTTCTGACAAAACAGTAAGTATTCACAGAGTGTCCATGTTCTAGGAAGCGTAAGCCATACTGCCTGCATACAAGAAGCTTGCAGTGAGTTAGGACATTATATGCATTCCCAAGATACAATACATTGTACCAAGACCAACTTTTCTCCCTAAGTGCCTATCAGCTCTTTTCAGATGGTCTATTATGCTTGGTAATTATCTATAGTTTCCTCTTCCAGTTAAAATTAAAATTTTTACATAGCAAATCATATAACAGTTTAACAATTTCTACATTCACAATTAAGTGATAATGATTACATTGTTCAAATTGTACAACCATATTCACTTTCTTTTTCTTAATAATTTCTCTTCATTAATATAAACTTACTGCCCTTCAAGCTCCTTCACTATATATGGAATTGTTGTTATTGAGTTGATCCCATGTAGATATCGCTT
>NW_006411318.1:5888-11191 GCF_000296735.1 Chrysochloris asiatica
ATTTCTTCACTGTTGCATCCATGAGCTCTGATGGTTGTTGATAGGAACAAAGTGAAGTCTTTGAAAACTTCAGCTTTTCTCCATTTATATGGATGTTGTTTATTGGTCCAGTGGTGAGGATTTCTGTTTTCCTTACATTGATATGCAAACCATACCTAAAGTTGTAGTCTTTGATCTTCATCAGTAAGTATTTTAAGTCCTTTTCACTGTCAGCATGAAAGGTCATATCTTCTGCATATTGCAGATTGTTAATGAGTCTTCCTCCAATCCTGATGCCACATTTTTCTTCATGTAATCGAGCTTCTCAGATTATTTGCTCAGCATATAGATTGAATAAGTATGATAAAAGGATACAACCGGGTGCACATCTTTCCTCATTTTAAATCATTCAACATTTCCTTGATCTGTATGTGCATGCTTCTCGTGAGCACAAGTAAGTGTTCTGGAATACTCATTCTCCGAAATGTTGTCCATAGCTTGTCATGATACACACAACCAAAAGCCTTGGCCTAGTCAATAAAGCACCAGTAAATACCTTTCTGGTATTCTCTGTTTTCAACCAAGATCCGCCTGATGTCAACAATGATATCCCTCATTCCACCTCCTCTTCTGAATCCGGCTTGAACATCTAGGATTTCTCTGTCAATAAATGGTTGCAATTTTTTTGTATTATCTTTAGTAAAACTTTACTCACAGAAGATTTTAATTATATTGTCCAATGATTTCTGCATTTCCTTGGGTCACCTCTCTTTGGGATGGTCACAAATACAGACCTCTTCCAGTCAGATGGCTAGGTAGTTTTCTTTCAAATATCTTGGCATAGATGAATAAGATCTTCCAGTACTGCATGAGTTTGCTGAAAGATTTCAAATTGTATTCCATCTAGTCCTGTCTCCTTGTTCTTTGCCAATGCCTAGCATAGTGGTTACGAATCGGGCTGCGAACCTTAAGGTCAGCGGTTCGAAACTACCAGCCGCTCTGCAGGAGAAAGATGAGGCTTTTTACTCCCTTAAAGATTTACAACCTCGGAAACCCTGTACAGGGTCGCTATGGGTCGGAACAGACTCGACGGAACTTTACAACAACAGCAACAGTGTACTGTGGACTTCTTCCTACAGAATCATTGGCTCTAGATCTTATGCAACCTCTTGAAATTGTTGAGCATTGATCATTTCTGTGTATTTCTTCCATTTTCTTTTGATGCTTTCTGCATCATTCAGTATTTTGCTAAAAAAAAATCCTTCAATATCTCAAATTGAAGATGAAATTTTACTTCAATTCCCTCAGCTTGCAAAATCCTGAGTGTGTTCTTTCCTTTTGGTTTTCTAACTACAGGTCTTTGCACATTTCAATATATTTTGACTTTTTCTTCTCAAGTTGATACTTGAAAATTTCTGTTCAGCTCTTGTACCTCTCCATTTCTTCCATTTACTCTAGCACCTCTATACTGGAGAGCAAGTTTCAGAGTCTTTTCTGACATTTATTTTGGTCTTTTCTTTCTTGTCTCCTTAATGACCTTTTGCTTTCTTCCTGTATGAGGTCCTTGATGTCATACCACAACTCTTCTTTCTGGTCTTCGGTCTTTAGTGTTTAATGTATCAAATCTGTTCTTCAGATGAGCTCTGAATTCAGATGGAATATATTTAAGGTCAAATTTTGGTTCTCAGAGACTTGTTTTAATTTACTTCAAATTTAGCCTGAATTTGCATATGAGTAATTGATAGTCTGTTCCACAGTCTGCCCCTGGCCTTGTTTTGGCTGATGATATGGAGATTTTCCACAGTCTCTTTCAACAGATGCAGTCAATTTGATTTGCAAAATTCTGTCATATGATCTCCAGCATCATTTCTATCACTAAGGTCATATTTTCCAACTACTTATCCTTCCTCCTTGTTTCTGACCTTTGCATTTCAATCACCAGTAATTATCAACACATCTTGATTGCATGTTTGATTAATTTAATTTTGACTGAAGAACTTGGTAGAATTCTTCAGTTTCATCACTAGTTTTAGTGGTTGATGTATAAATTTGAATAATAGTGGTTTTAGTTGGTCTTCCTTGTATATGTATGGATATTATCCTATCAAAGACATCATTTTACTTCAAGACAAATCTTGATATGTTCTTTTTGATGATGAGTGTGATGCTATTCCTCCTCAATTTGTCATCCCAGCATAGTAAACCATGTGATTGTCAGATTCAAAATAGCCAGTAACAGTCCATTTCAGCTCACTAATGCCTAAGATAGCAATGTTTATGTGCTCCATTTCATTTTTTACAATTTCCAATTTTTCTAGATTCATACTTCGTACATTCCATGTGCTGATTATTAATGGATGTTTACAGCTGTTTCTCCTCTTTTTGAGCTGTGCCCCATCAGCAAATAAAGGTCCCGAGGATTTTACTCCACTTTATCATGTTCAACTTTACTTTGAGGAGGCAGCTCTTCCCAAGTCTGATTTGAATGTCTTAAAACCTGAGGGGCTCATCTTCAGGCACTATATCTGAAAATATCCTGGTGCTCTTCATCATGTTTCAGTATTCAATAATTTGGTGCTGACAGTGTTCTATTGTTATTCATAAGGTTTTCAGTGACTAAGTATTTGGAAGTAATCCATCTCTCCTTCTTCCAAATCTGTCTTCATCTGGAAGCTCAGCTGAAACCTGTTCACCATGGGTGATCCTGCAGGTATTTTAAATACCCGTGGTATAGTTCCACAATCACAGCAACATGCAAGCCACCCCAGTATGACAAAGTGACAGACAAGTCCATGAGAAAATAAAATTCTGTTCATCCTTTTCCCCTGTTTGATCAGGATTCTCTTACAGAATCTTTAATCAAAACATTCATTAATGATCCCAGCTAAGCCTTTAATAGTGGTTCTAAAGATCATAAAAGTGTTTTGACTTTGTCTTGTGGAATTTTGAGTGAAGAATGTGAGCTTCCATAGATGGCAAGCACAGAGAAATAACTTTTCCTCTTGCCTTCTTTGCTTCTTTCTTTGGCTTTGCATTACTTGTGGATTTTACAGATATTCATCAGTCAGAATCCCAATTTATATGTCTCCAACATTTTGTTTGTGTAAGCCAATACAAATTTAACTCCATATTCCTCCATAGTGAACAGATAATCTTCTAATACTTAAAGTCCTCCAGTGTCTTTCCCATGAACTTAAAATATAATTCAAACTCTTCAATGGAATCTACAGGAATATATGTGATATGACTTGCCTGGCACATTCTTCACTCAAAATTTCACAAGACTAGCTCCTTCTACTAATTTAGATCTTACATTATACCCATTCTCAAAGTTAACCCATTTAACAGCAACAATGTTTAAAATGCGTTAAAATACCCCATTCCCAAAAGAACAGCATGGGGAGAAATCTGCATTTATCCATCCCATTCTTCTTTGTTTACATTTAATCCATCACATCTTTCAACCAAGCAGCAAAGACAGATATAACATTTCAACTCTGAAGTTAAAATCATCAAACCAAGGAGCTTTCCCACAACCCTCCTCTCAGGACTCCTTTGTGCTTTGGTTTATGCAATAGACACATATCATTTTAAAAGCGCACTGTTGCGTCTCATGTTTATATTGAATGCTTTACCATGAAAACCTAACAGAGTCTCAGCAAAAATTTCACTTGAGCAAAAAACAGTCCCTAGATTTGTACCCCCAAAGAAGTAATAGAATCTTAAAATTTGAAGAGCTCTTATAAATGGAATGGTCATGTGTTTCAGATGTGTCTTAGGTATCTGGGGCATTTTCTTGCCATAGCTGTGATTTCCTGAGGATTTGACCAATTACCATATGCCTACCTTCCATCAAACCCTACTTAATATTCACTTCACAATGGGCATCAAGGTGGTGAAGAAGGGAACACGGCTATCTGTGGTTTCTATTGTTTGCTATTCCTTCTTAAACCTGAATAGAGCCAGGGTTACTTTGGAATATGCACAACATGGATATCTACTTCCATAAATTTTCATCAATAATGGCCTATTATCTTCTGATCAAATGCTACATTTTAAAATGTGGTAATTTGGTTTATTACAAATCTTTTCAGTTACTTCACCATATTGTGATAGTCAGTACCATTGGTAGTTGCCAACTAACTCTTGGCCTTCAGACCTTTACATATCCCACCATGCAAAACTAGGCTACTTTAACTATAACCACATTAGAAGTAATCTTCTACCAATTCTGATCCTAGTTATTAAAAAAGTCTCTCAGCTGAAGCTTTTATTCTTTTAGGTGCCTTAAGATGTGATGAAAGTAACAGTACAAAAAGATAATCTTCTATATCTTGTTTAGATAAATAGTGACTGAGGTCTTAAAAGCTCTTGAGCAGCCATTTAAGTGTAACTATTGGTTTCTCCCACCTAAAGGAAATTAGAGTGATGACAATTGAACATATGAAAATAATTAATCCAATGAACTATGAGAACATTAGTTTCCATGACCCTGAGACCAGAAGAACTACATGGTGCTTGGCTACAACTGCCAACTTATCTGAAAGAGATCACATTAAAAGGTCCTGGGTCAAGTGAGATAAAATAGGGAATAATAATCAAAACTGTAAAATAATATCAGACTTACTCGTCAGATAGAGACTGGTAGAGCCATGAGACTATGAACCTTGGTCACTCTTCAGGACTGGAACTGAACTCAACCCCAAGACTTAATTTTCAACCAAGCAAAAGATAGGGGTACGAGGGGAGCAACAACAATTTAATGAACAACCAGTTGAAATCAAAAGGGGAGCATTTTCCCAAAGACAAAGTTCTGAAGAGTTGGAAGAGAAGTAGCTTTAGAGATGGGAGGCACAGGGGGAATCGCAACGAATGAAGCATATATGATTTGTTGAATGTCGAACTGATTATTTGCTCTGTAAACTTTCACCCAACTCACAATGAAAAAAAAAAAAGAAGATGCCAGTCTGACTTGTTGGTAAGATTCTGTAGCAGGAAGGAAAGACCTTGAGACAACTTGGAGAAAAACAAAGAATCACAGATGATAGAGAAAACTGCCTTTTTAGAATGCTTGTAGTAAGTCCTTCGCCACAAAACTCAAGATCAAATTTAAGTCATTCCTGCCAATTGCAGTTATTCCAGGCATACTATCTCAAGTGTGAGACATATGAGTGAAGATGCCATTCTGGATATTTTAATCCAGCAGACATCTGAGAGAGCTGAATTGTCTCCTCTGTACATTTTTCAAATTTCTGACCCATAAAATCAAAAGAAATAATAAAATATTTTAAGCCACTTAATATTTGGGTACTACCTAAAAGTTA
>NW_006411319.1:0-1685 GCF_000296735.1 Chrysochloris asiatica
GAATCAGGCTGCGAACCTCAGGGACAGCAGTTCGAAACTACTAGCTCTTCTGCAGGAGAAAGATGAGGTTTTCTGCTCCCGTAAAGATTTACAGCCTCGGAAACCCTGTACAGGGTCGCTATATAACGACTCCATGGTACATAACAACAACAACAACATGCTACCAGAGCATGGGAGGGCATTATTCTGCCTGCCACCTCTTCTCCAGTGTGCCACAGTCCCCGGCACTTATACCATCATGTGAATCTATCTGGCTATTGTGTTCATCAGAATTTGAGATCTTTGACCTAGACAGAACCTGAGAAAAAAATCAGAAGTTGAAGAATCTGTGATTAAGCCATGGTACTTGGCAGAAAATAAATGAGGTGGCTGTCAGGTGGGCATAGGCTAGATGAAAACCGCTAATTGTCACTGTGGAGCATGGGTAGGATTTGCCACTCAAGGTTCAGCCACGGGATTTGGAAGGTTGGCAGGTGCCGTACTTCCCACCTGCACAGGCTAGATACATGATGGAACTCAATATACACCAATGCTGTCCTAAAGAAAGCCTGGGCAGAGCTTGTTAGTGAGGTGTGACAATTCTATGCCAGAAAAGTCCAGCTTTCAGGAGTTACTCAAGTGGGCCAACATTGCATGTGCTGTCGGTCTCTTCAGACAAAACCTGCATGCATCCCTCAGGCACTGCAAAAGTCACAGGTATAAGTCTAAAAGGTCTATGTCTCACACCCACTAACTCAGGCCAGAAATCCAAAGCGGGTAGGAACAGAGAGCCATTCAAGAATTCCACCTCAAAGCAAGGGGTCCCCCAAATAAATCACTCAGCTAACCAGGGAAGACTTACAGGCAGGATCCTCAGTGTGAGCCCTGTCGACATTAATCACTGCAAGGAGCAGCCAGATATGATTTCTAGGATGTCTGACAAACATGAGGCTCCAACTACAGTGGAAGGAATTCACAGAGCCTATGTCCCTGGCAGGCTGTAAGTCACGGGACCAGCCCAGTTTCCATCACTGGCTCAAATTTTATTCTCGACCTCTCTCCCTGATTTGACTGTCAGTCATTCAAGAACTTCTCCCGATGTTCAGAAATGTCCAGTGTCAAGCAACTCTAAAACATTATGCCACAAAGATTAGGGATAAAAGGGGCAGAATGAGTTCCATTTTGACGATAAAAGGGGCAGAATGAGTTCCATTTTGACATTTCTGTTCTCGCAAACATAGCAGTTCTCAGAAATTCTGAGTGAGAAAGAAATGAACAAAAACAACACTATGATGGTTCCTTTTATATATCAAATTGGTTAGGCTATGGCACCCAGGTGTTTGGTTAAACACTGATGTAGATATTGCTATGAAGGTATTTACATGTGATTACCACATACACCCCAACACTTGTCTGTCAGTTTGTCGTCCTGTCGTGGCTTGTGAGTTTCTGTGATTCTCGAAGCTTTCCCACAGGCATTGTAAAAACAAGTAGGGTCACCCCATACTAAAAATTAAAAACTTATGTGCACCAAAAGACTTTACCAGAAGATTAAAAAGGGAACCCACAGAATGGGAAAAAATCTTTTGCAATGACATATCAGACAAGGGATTCATTTCTAAAATATATAGGATATTACAACACCTCTACAAGACAAAGACAAATAACCCAATTAAAAAGTGGGCACAGGACTTGAACAGACACTT
>NW_006411319.1:2326-11258 GCF_000296735.1 Chrysochloris asiatica
GGAAGGTGGAGCACAGGGCAGGGATTAGACACAGGATAGCTAGGGAGGGGGCAATATACAAGTAGAGAGAGGGGAATGGAAGAACAAAGCAGATGGGAGAACAATTAGACAGGTCTCAATGGGCTAAGTGAGACAGAGGTAAATAATGATAGATGTACAACCTGAGAGCAACAGGGTTCTGGGATATAGAGATCGAGCCATGGTTGGAATGTGGAAAAGGGGGGAATAATGTTAAGATGCTTGGCTGTCTTTTGCTTGGCAGTGTTTCGTTCTGTTGTATGTATGGTCGCTATGAGTCGGTACCAACTTGATGGCACTTAACAATAACAACAACATCACTTACATCAATGGCCCTTAATTATAAAGCACTTTACTCTCCATGTGTGAGTGGGCCTCATCCTATTAGTTGAAGGCCTTCAGAGCAAAACTGAAGCTTTCTATAAGAGAATGATTCTGCCTTCAGACTTTAAGCAAACATTCTGCTGACAGTTCCAGCCCACTGCCTGGCCTACAGGTTTAGGACACAAGACATGTGACCACATCAAGACTTTCAAGGTGTCCAGACTGTTGTCTGTCCTATGGATCTTATATCTCACAATTTCTCTGTATTCCAAGTGCCTTCCCAGAATCAGTTCACTACTTAAGCAGAATGCCGCAACTACATTCCCTCTGCTTGTGACTAATATTAAGTTACACCTCAATGTGTGCACAGCAACGTGGCTGGACTCCAAAAGTGGCTCACATGGAAACTGCTGTTTTTGTGGCTCTGAGCAAAAAATTTGAAATTTATCTTTTAAAATTTACTTTGCCATAAATTCTTGGAACAATGCAAATTAATTTCTTGTCCAAAGGCCCTCCAGCTTTGGGGGACTTGTGACTGCATCTCAAACCATACCAATGAAGTCCAAATCTTAAGACTTGGCCCAGGAATCAGTATTCTGTCTTTCACACTTCAAGTTTGGTGGTATATTATATCTCAGCCTCCTGGCTCTCTCGGCTTTTCAGATTCCAAATTTAATTCCATTCATCTCTCAGAATTGGCCTTCAAAATCAATTTCCTTTCCTCTCCTTATTGTCCTAAATTGATATATTATTTCAAAGTTAGCTTGACTCATGAAAAACAGAATTGGTGGATGTTCAGTAGCTTGAAGCCCCAGAGATTCAACGATGAGCTTTTTTATACAGCGCCATTTCAGAATCAAATTAGTTTGTGACTTCAGCCAAAAAGCTCATAGAAAGGAAGAAAGAATTCTTCCACTGGAATTACAGTTTCCTTCACGAGCTAACACCCCAACACGAACCTGAGAAGAAAATCAGCTCAGCAGCGAAAGTGACAACTTATGATTTAAGACAGAAAAACAGGGTGTCTCATAACCCTCAGCCCTTGGCTAAAAACAAAAGTCTGTAATCTGGGCCAACCTAAACCTCATAGGAAGTTGGAACAGAAAATGTGAGATCTTTCTCTCTCTCAGACCTCTGTAAAAGATTACGATGTACTCCGATTTTCTGACTTTCCCATCTTTCTTTTGGGCTCTGCAGAAACTATCTTAATAAATCTCGATTCCCCCCAAAAGCTTGTGTGTACCCTGGAATAACTGCTTTTTTTCTCCATAGTTTCAGACCATTTGAGGATTTACACCATGTTTATACAAATTGCTGTTTACTTGTTGTTGGTGTTGGTGTTAAGTGCCGTGGAGTTGATTCTGACCCATAGCGACCCTGTATAGAGTTTCCAAGGAGCAGCTGGTAAGCTTCAACCGCAGACCTTCCAGTTCAAACGGCTTTGTAGTCTGGCGCATTAATGCACAGCGCCATACCCGGCTGTTTGCTTAGGGGTGGAGAAATCACCATGCAGTGTTAAATGTGTGGACTCCAGAGATGAATTCTGACTCTGTGACCTACAACAAGCCACAACACAGAAAACCACAATAATAATGGCGATCACAGAAAAACTGAGTATCACACAGGCAGTATACGGAGCATACGCTGGAACCAGAAGGGCTGGGTTTGGCTCTGCCACTCAGTGATTTTGGGAAAGTCAGTTGCCTAATTGTGCCTCAGTTGTCTAATTTGAAAAGAAAATCATGAAATCTATCTCATAGAATCGCTGAACATATTAAATGAGATTATTGCTGTTGTTAAGTGCCGTCGAGTCAATTCTGACTCATAGTGACCCTGTATAGGGCTTCCAACAAGTGGCTGGTTAGTTTGAACTGCTGACTTGTAGTTAGCAGTCCAGTGCTAATCCTATAGCACCACATCATGACTCCGTAAATGAGATAGTATATGTAAAACACCTAACCTAGGGTCTGGCACACAGTCCTAGTTCAATAGGTGCTTGTTTTTCCTTGAATAGATCAGAAAGCCAACACAAAATGCATGGCATGGCCCAAGGATCCAAGGCTATGAGTCTGTCTGACTATGATTCAATTTATCATCCATCCTGTACCAGACAGAGTCCAAAGAAGATCTGAGAATGTACCAAACTGGCAGCTCATCAAGTCTAGAAAGCGGAATAGAGCATTCCTACTCCTGAGTTCTACCAAGCAATCACCCCACGTCATTGGATTCTCCTTACCTTGTACCTCTCAACCATAATGGGGGCAACTGAGCACATTATTAAGGTTGATAGAAACTTTTGTGGTGCCCTCCCCTACCATTTAACCTTTGGTTCCCTCTCACCTTATTTTCAGAAATGCATTTCAACACACATGACATAGGTTTTCAGCATGCTTCTTGGTTTGTATAACAATCTTTCAATAATATAATATAATGGAGGGGATGGCTATTGAGTATGGAGAGGTTCATTAGATATTTACATTGAAGTTATGGAAACATGAAATTCTGGGACAATAGCTTATAGGTTTCTTCACGTCCTGAGACATTTCAGTTCCTCCGTTATACTGGATCAGCAACTACATAGATTCTACCTGTTAACAAAGGTCACTAGATGCCACAAATGGTTTGTGCTTGACTAGTAAATCTAAAGGTTGGTGATTCCAACCCACCCAGAAGTCTCATATAAGAAAGGCTGGGTGATGGTGATATGTTTCCATAAATATGACAGCCAAGGAAACTCTAGGAAGCAGTTGGACTCTGTACCATAGGAGGTCATGAGTCAGAAGCCGCTCCCTGGCAACAGACTTAGAGGGTTTTTGTTTGTTTACCTGTTAACGTCCAGCTAGCAGAACGGTTTCTTGATAGTTTTTAAGCAACTACTAAGCAACACGCTCTTGACAGAGATGGTTCTACGTGACAGAGGTAAGGTTGTACCAGCCACTCAGGCATGACTTTTAGAAGAACCTGCTTTCAGGATTTCCAACTCTATGGTGGTGGCTGTGTGTTGTGGAGTCTGTTCCCACTCATAGCGACCCTGTACAGGGTTTCCGAGGCTGTAAATCTTTACGGGAGCAGAACGCCTCATCTTTCTCCCACAGAACATCTGGGAGTTTCGAACCTTGCAGTTCGCAGTCCGATTCGTAACCACTACGCAACCAGAGCTCCCTTTCCAACGCTATAGCCAGCATTAATTTTCTTACTGCCACAGCTGTAGATGTACTGCGTGCTGGCTTCTAATGCAATTCTCTGTTATTGTACTCTTCCTAAAACACACTAAATAATTACATATACATAAAATTTTATTTTTCTTCCTTTCTTTTTCAACATATGACACAATTACAAACTCTCCTGGCTTCAATCTCATCACATTGGGTACCTGCCTGTAGAAGACAGTGATGCAGAGAAAATACCAAAACTGACCAACCAAACCCATTGCCACTAAGCTGCTGACAGCTCAGGGCAATTCCATCAATTACAGAATAGTGCTGAATTTGATAAAGTTTTCTAGGGTGGAATCACTACCTAATGAACCCTAGTGGTACGATGGTTAGGCGCTTGCTGCTAACAGAAAGGCTGACAGTTCAAACCCACCACAGGCTCCATGAGAGAACATTCCTGACAATCTACTCCCATAAGAGAAACCCTATAGGGACATTCCACTCTGTCATATTGGGTTGCTAACAGTCAGAACCAACTTGACTACACGCAGCAACAAAAACAGCCATCCCTATGGAAGCAGATTGCTAGGACTTTCTTCCACAGTGCTGCTGGGTGAGTCTGATCTACTGGTCAGTCAGTTAATAGCCAAGTGTAAACTATCTGTGCCACCCAAGGGCCTTGTGGCTGAAACAGTGTGGAAGAGTCCTGAATCCTCTTCCAATTCCCTGTGAATTATCAAATCAATTGGACCCTAAAGAAAATGAACTGACTATATAATTTCATTTGGGAGGTTCACTTGTCTGTCAGTCTATCATACTGTGGTGACTTGTGTGTTGCTGTGATGCTGGAAGCTACACCACTGGTATTTTAAATACCAGCAGGATCACCAATGGTGGACAAGTTTCAGCAGCGCTTCCAGGCTAATACTAGAAGAGGGAGATGCAAACTACTTATGAATGTTTAGCTACTGAAAATCCTATGAATAGCTGAGAAACATTGTCAGATATAGTACGAGAAGATGAAAGCATACTGAATAGCAATATAACATTATCAGATGAAGTGCAGGACAATGAGCCCCTCAGGGTGGAAGGCACTCAGAATAAGGATGGGAAGAGTTGCCTCCTCAAAGGAGCCTTGATCAGAATAATGTGAATGGAGTAAAGCTATCCGGACCTTCATTTGCTGATGGGGCACAACTCAAAATGAAGAGAAGCAACTGAAAACATCCACTCATAATCAGAATTATTATACTGTACTAAATATGAATCTAGGAAAATTGGAAATTGTAAAAAATGAAATGGAACACATAAAAATCAATATCCTATGCAACAGTCCATAAAATGGACTGGTATTGACCATTTTAAATCAGACAATTACATGATTAACTATGCTGGGAATGACGAATTTAAGAGGAATGTACCATATTAGATGTAAAAAAAAAAAACCAAAAAATTCAAGATCTATCTTAAAGTACCGTGCTATCTGTGATAGGATAATATCCATACAGCTACAAAGGAAGACCAGTTAATGCCACTAAATTTATGCAACAATTACTAAAGCCAGTGATGATTAAACTGAAAAATTCTACCAACTTCTTGTCTGAAATTGATCAAACATGTAATCAAGATGTATTGATAATAACTGGTGATTGGAATTTGAATAATGGAAACAAAGAGAAAGGATCAGCAGTTGGGAAATATGGCCTTGGTACTAGAAATGATGCTAAAAATGGCATGCTAAAATTTTGCAAGACAATTATCTATTGCAAATACCTTTTTTAAACAACATAAAAGGGCAACAGTTTGAAATTACCAGTCATTTCGTGAAAGATGAGACTTTCTGCTCTCATAAAGATTTACAGCCTCAAAAACCCTATAGAGGGTGGCTATGAGTCATAACAGACTCCATGGCACACCACCACCAACTTGTTAAGTGCTGTCTAGTCAGTACCAAATCATAGTGACCTTGTATAAGGTTTCCAAGACTACATCTCTGTGGAAGCAGAAGGCCTCATTTTTCTCCCAAGGAGCAGCCAGTGAACTCGAACTGGCAACCGTGTGGTTTTCAGTCCAAAGCAAAAAGCAAAAGACAGGTGACACCTTTAGCAATAACACTCCTCAATGGAGGCCATCTCAGGGACTTTGCAATGGCACTTTTTTTTTTAAAGACTGTTAGAAATCAATCTCCCCTTCTCCACTACTGTACAAAATTGCCCTTTTCACTGGCTTGTTCTATACAGGTCACCACGAAAACGGGTCTCCATGAAGAAGGATCTCTTTGAAGGAAGTCCACAGTACCTGCAGAATTCAGTACTCTGCAGTTTTCACAGATCTCAGGGCAGGAAAACCACTCAGGGCTTCATCTGCTTTCTCCCAGCACAACAGTGGGGGCAGACTTAAAGGAAAAGGGTTGCCTGTAAGAGTCCTGGTGTGGCACTGTGGGTTAATGCACCAGACTGCAAAGCATTTGAACTGCAAGGTTGGTAGTTCAAGCTCACCAGCTGCTCCTTGGAAACTCTATCCAGGGTCGCTATGGGTTGGAACTGACTCCATGGCACTTAACAACAACAACAATAGTGTGTGTAGGAGGAGGGATTCCATCTTGTTGTCTTGTAGAGTGGATCACTCAATTTATGATCTTAAACAGGACACTTCTGAGAATAAAAAGGTATGTTATCAAATAATTCTAAGAAAATGACATCAGACAGGATGAACTCAGTTTATATATGGTTGCCTTTGGTGCTGTGGGTTAAGAACTAAGTTGCTAACAGAAAGGTTGGCAGTCTGAACCCACCAGTTACTCTTCAGGAGAAAGAAGAGGCAGTTTGTTTCTGTAAAGATTTACAGCTTTAGAAATCCCATAGGCTCAGCTCTGAGTCGAAATGGGCTTAACGGAAGTGTTTTTTTGGATTTTGTGATATGTCAGGCAATAATATTCTTGATTCACGAGAATACTAAAGGAAGTCAGATACAAAAGATTCCATTTAAACAAAGTTCAAAGACCACAGAAGCTATTCACAAGTGGAAAGTCAATTTAGGATTTTCCTTGGGGAAGGAGGAGGGTAGGAGAAGGGCAATGGAGATTCTGATACCATTCTATGTCTTCACCTGGACAATGTGTGGACTTTGTGGTGATCAGTTAAGATTATGATTGTATATTTTTCTGTCCTTCTTCAATATAGAAAGTTTTATTACAAAAGAAGACTTAGGGATTGACTGTTTGAATATACATACTCTATGTCTTTCTATAGCTGTAAGCAGAGAAGTGGATGCATTGTAGATATCTGTCTTTCAGGTTTATTTTATATCAGCTACGATTTCACTTTTCTCCATGCCTATAGTTGAAGCATGCGGTAAAGTAGTTGTGCTTCAGAAACCTTTCAGGGTATCTTTTTAAATATATGGAAAGAATTTGCTTCTGGTTGAGCTAATTTATTAAATTGTAACAGTAAGAACTTAATTGTTCTAAAATTCCCTCCTTAAATTGACTTGCAAGCACAAATTATGTCATAAAAAGTCTTGCCACAATTTATCTCTGTTTCACTGAGATTAAAGTCACATCAGAATCCATCAAAGCTGAAACCAAATCTCCAGATGTGATCAATTCTAAAGCCCACATTTTTACCAAGGTATCTCCTTATTTAGGCTCTTGGTTCCCTAAACCTGTGGCTGTCAAGTCAATTCCAACTCATAGCAACACTGTAGGACACAGTAGGGTTTCCAAAGTTTATGAAACTAGTGCCATATCTTTCTCCTGTGGAGCAGTTGGCACAGTCTTTCAGTTGGCAGATGAGTGCCAAATGGCTATATCACAAGGGTTCTTATACAAATCCAGAATTCTGGATTTGCATCTAGTGCTACAGTTTGGGGAAATGAAACATTCGGCCTAGAGAACCTGGAATGTCGGCACAGTTCAGGAGGCCCATTCCTAGCATGCTATACACAGGTGACACTGCAGTTCCAATCTGTATCTGGTACCCTAGTCACAGGAGACAGCCGCAGCCTCCTGAATAACGGAACCCTTACACAAGGCTGGGTCTCGCTCTCCTGGAGCCTGTCTCTGGGGGTCTACATGATCCATCACACTCAACTCCCAGACCCTGTCCATCTCTGGTACTTCACAATGCTCCCAACACCAAGCCCTCACTCTCACGGGAGGCCACAAAAGCTCTACAATCCTGGACAAGAGAAGCATGGGAAAAAAATCTCTCTAAAAATGCTCCCAAATCCCATACATAGAGAAATGTCTTCTTTTACACAAAGTGACAGTATTATATATTCAGCTGCCATTTGAAGGCAGTCTCTCAGGGTAGTTAGTATATTTTAGTTCCATCCAAATTTTCAGAATGCCTGAGTGGTGTAAACAGTTAACATGCTTGGCTGCTAACTGAAAGGTTGAAAGTTTGGAAGTTTTGAGACCACCCAGAGGCCCCTCAGAAGAAAGGCCTAGTGATCTACTTCAGAAAAGCAGTCATTGAAAACTCTACTTTGACACATGCGAGGGCTGAAGGAAGACACTTCCTCTCGAAGTATTCTTCCCTGTGGTGTGAAAGATCTATGAGTGGACACGAAAGGCTACCTCTGACTCTAGACTCACACCCTCTGGTATTGCATTGACTGTGACTATTCCCAGGAATAGATCCTTCACAAATATTAATTTATAATTTTGAGAAATGGAGGGAGATGCAGGTGTGGGATTGGGGGCAAGAGAGACTGCTTGAAAGTAGAGAGCAGAGAGCTGGAACGGCAACTCCAGGTCCTATCTAGCCCACCAAAGGTTTTGTTTGTCTCAAACAGTTAGAAAAATATGAATTGATTGCCACCATTTAAAATCAGAAAGTTTCTTGAAAAGTGAAAAGTCCTGTCAGTTTGGGTCTCAAGTTGGCAAAAAGCTCCTAGCTGGATCTGTAGCAACTCTTCTCTTGAGATGGTGTATTAGTTTTCTGAGGCTTCTGTGACAAATAACCACCAACTGAGGGGATTAAAGCACAGGAAATATAATTCTCTTACAGTTCTGGAGGCCAGAAGTCTGAAATCAGTCTCACTGGGCAGAACCCAAGATGTTGGCAGGGCCATGCTCCTTGCCTCTTCCAGCTTCTGGTGGCTGCTGGCATTGTTAGGCTTTTGTGGCCACATCACTCCAGTCTTAGGGCCAACATCTTTACATTTCTCTGTGAGTCGGCCTCCCTCTTGTCTTTTCTTCTGTGTGTCTGTTTAATCTACCCTTCTTTCTGTCCGATAATGATCTCTGTGATTACATTTAGGATCTCCCTGGATAATACAGGTTGATCGTTCCACCTCAAAATCCTTAACTTAATTTCACCTGCAAAAACTCTCTTTATAAACTTGACAAAGACACAGAAGAACTAAAAAATACAATCAGCCAACTGGACCTTTTAGATGTGTACAGAGCATTCAACCCAACAACAACACAA
>NW_006411320.1:0-11214 GCF_000296735.1 Chrysochloris asiatica
AATATGTGCTCTAAAAGAAGCTTATAAGCAAGCACTCTTTTAATAAATAACACAAAAGAGCAGACAATCATACCCAAAGAATATTTTCTAATTTAGTAAAAGAACTAGGCAGAATCCAGTGCTTTTATTATTAATATCTCATGAGGAGATTGGTGCTTTAGTTAGAGCCTGATGTGGAGCTCAAGTGTGCAGATTCAGATGATCATTGAAGAATATCAGAGAAGCAAGGACAGCAAACAATGGACGAAAGCAGAAATGGTTTGAAGATGGCATGATGGCGTCATTGTAATAGGAGTCTAGATTAAATTGTCCAGTTTATGCTGAGTGGTAGTTGTTGTAGTTGTTAAGTGCCATCAAGTAGTTTCCAGCGCATATACCCCTGCGTATGGTTTCTGAGGAGCAGCTGGTGTTTTAAACCTCCATCCTTGTGGTTCAAACCACACCAAGATACCAGGTGGTGGTAAGAAACATGATTTATTCATTTTTAAGAAACATTATAAATGGCTGCTTGGTTTGGACTTGATGCGAAGATTGCAGTTGGAATCAATGTCTTGCTTTCTCATTGTGTGACTTTTAGTAACGTTGTGATGGTAAAATTCAATAATGCAGGTGAAATTCAGGTATGTGTCTTAGTTATCTAGCACTGGTATAACAGGAATACCATGATGGATGGCTTTAACAAACAAAAAATCCATTCTCTCATAGTTGAGGAGGGAAGTCTTTCGGGGGGAAATGTCTTTATCCATTCAGCATCTGAAGGTCTATAATTCTTTGAAGACCTCCATGCATCTTGGCATCAGTATTTCCCTGGATCTAGGAGCTTCACAGTGCAGAAACTCAAGGGCCAAAGACACATTCCACTCTTGGCTCTTCTTTCTTGTTGACCATAGGCCCCTTTTTCTCTGTTCATTTCTTTCTCCTTTTATGTCCTGTAAGACAAACTGTGTTGCAGGCCACACCTTTGGGAAACTCCCTTTCAGCTAGTAGGCTGCGCATAGCGATCTCATCATGGAACTGATTACATTAGATTACATCTCATCATTAGCAACTACGGTCTTAACTGCTAATCCATTGAGAATTCTGTGGACACAAAACCTTAACTATCGAAGTGTGGCATGTAGTAAGTGTTAGAAAATACTGGTTAAATAAGAACAGGGTTATAAGAACTGAAGTCTTTGGAATACAATGTAATCTTAAGTAAAAGTGAGCTATATTCATCAAAGTAATGCTTTTCCTTGTCCCCATTGCTTGCAGTCATAAGGATTGCAAAGAGGGTTAACATTGTAGTTTAGATAGTTAAACCTATGTTTAATTTATCCTGTTTCAGAAAGATGGCATCACTTTAATAGAGAGGAAACATAAAATGGCTCCTTAAGGATTCATTAAAAAAAAAAAAAGTGTCAACTAAAACTAAGCAGATAAGATTTCTTAGAAGGCAACATTCTGGACTTAGAAGCTACATGAGGTTCTTCTACTCCAACCTAATCAAATTGTTGATTTAAAAAAAGAGAGAGAACTAGGGGGATTAGCAACGATGCAAAGTCACAGCAGGACTAGCTGGATGACCTCTAGAAGGCTGCCTCCCTGATCTCTGGACCACTACTGTCTTCTCACTGGGTTGAGGTGGGCATCTCTCTGCAGCACTAAGATCAGGCTGAGTCTTTATCTTTAGATCTTTTTGGTAAGTCACTTGCGCTCAATGCAAAGCTAATTTTAAGGTATGAAGAGATGCCCAGACAAAAACCCAAATTACATTTGCAGCAAAACCCCTGCTATTTCAGTACATTAGCTACAGATTCAATAAAGGTAAAGTGGTTGTTAAGCTTTTCAGCTTGAATGGCATCATTTTTTTTATTGCACTTGGAAGAAAAACGTGGTGGCACCCACCCAAAATCATAAAACCAGAGCATCTAACAAAAGATGCTGTGAGCCTTGAGCTCCATTATACTTTCAGATTTGGTGTGCTTCCCACTCTGTAAATCACCTGGAATTTACAACTGCACCTGCATACCCAAGCATGACTCTGAACTCTTAGATAAATAGAATTGCTCACAATGTTCCCTAAATATGCACCGTTAGCAAAACTGGGTCCTTGGCCCTAGGGGGGCTTCAGATTTCCCCAAACTGGCTGTTATAACTTAGCCAAAATCAATTTACACTTTGTAGAATAAGTACATTTAAGCAACAGTGTCCATCTTTTAGATGTCCTCAGACACTTCACAGTAAGATACATCAAAAAATACATTGTATGCTATAAATTTGCATTATATTATTTGATCCAAATTGGATATTCTGTTTTTGTTTTCTAATTTTCCCATAATTATTCAAAATTGAGAAATTTCATTTTTAGAATAAAAAAAGTAACAAAGTATTTATGAGAAAAATTTGTGTGTAATACTAGACTGCATGCAATAAAGCCTACCCATGCATACACATACACACACTCCAAATAACCTGGCAGTTTGGTTCTCTTTCATCAGGTAAGCAGAGCTAGGAGGGGAAAGAGCCTACTTAGTGCAGAGTACTTAACAGACACAGGAGAAAGATGTCAAATAATTTTCATTTCCCTTTCTCTCCTGTACAGAGCCCTGATGGCACAGGGCATTAAGCATTGGGCTGCTAACCACAAGGTAGATATTCAAACCCAACAGCCACTCTGGGGAAGAAAATCAGACAGTCTGCAATCATAAAGACTTATGGTCTCAGGAATCTAAGGGAGGGTTCTACTCCCCATAGGTTGCTATGAGTCAAAAGCGACTCAGTGACAATGGGTTTGGCTTTGTCTCGCCTATGGATTCCTGGTGTTATACCTTAGGATCACCAATGGACCATGAACCACAAAGTCAGCAGCTCGAACCCACCAGCTGTTCTTTGGAAATCTCATACAGGGTTGCTATGAGTCAGAACTAAGTTGACGGCACTTAACAACAATATTTCTTCCTTACAAATGACCTTTAATTCTCACAGGAATCATGTTGTTGCTGTCAGTACTGTCAAGTAAGAGATCCTGCATATGGTTTCTGAAGAGCAGCTGGTGGGTTTGAACTGCTGACCTTGTGCTTAGCAGTCCAATGCTTATCCTGTGGCAACACACCAGAATTCAATAGTACTTATGATTACTCGTTAAAGTCATCTTCAACTAACAGATGGGAAAACTGAGACTCGGAATTGTTCGCTAGCTTGTGAGGCATCACTGAATTATTAATGGCTTACTAATATTTGAACCTTGTTTTCTGACTCCTAACTCATGTCCTTCATACTCTGCCATGCTTTTATCTGTCCACTGCACAATTGTTTGCTTTTTCACTAGGTTTCCAGTATGTTGTTATTAGGAGTCTTGGAATTTGCTCCTACTCATAGCAACCCTGTATAAGGTTTCTGAAACTTTAAATCTTTGTGGGAGCAGAAAATCTCATCTGACTCCTCTCCCCAACGTCCACAGCAGCTTGTGGGCTCCAAGCACAGACCTATGGTTCACAATCCAGTACTTATCCTATGGACTCATTGCTTTATGCAGAACACTGAGCTTTCTCTGGATCTTCATAGGTAGATCAGGTTTAAATGGCTGGAAAGTGCAGATAGGCTAAAAGGATTTGAATAGCAGCGAAAAAACAAACAAACAAACAAACAAAACACTAGTGGTTTTTAAGTTGAAGACTTGTAAAACAGAAAGTTGAAAATTTGAAGTTAGACTGAAAAAGATTTAAAATGCCTACAATTATGAGTTCACAAAGAATACTGTTCATTGTTATTGGTCCTGTTGAGTTTGGACTCATAGTGACCCTGAGGAGCAGCTGGTGGGTTTGAACTACTGACCTTGTAGTTAGCAGTCCAGTGCTTATCCTACAGTGTCATACTAGGATTTCAAATGCTAAATAATTGCTACTTTGGGGCTTGAGGATCAAACAGTAACTCCTTTCACTTTTCTCTACCTATTAATTGTCAGTCACCATCCATGTGAAAGCACCACAAAAATACTGACTTGGAGCCTTATCATGTAGATAAGAAGGGGAAATAGAATTATGATCAGTTATTCCTATGAAAGGGGCACATCATTAACATTTTCTTCTTTTGAAAACTTATTTTCAACTTTTAAGGAATTCCTTACCATTTTGTGAACGATTTGAAAGGCTTAAAATTAAAACACACAGATTCAAACACAAAAAGATTATGATCCATTTGCAAGCATTTATCTTTAAGGTACTTTTGCTTGGTATGAAAATAAGGGAAGTTTTTAAAAAAATGTTGGCACTTGTTAAGGAAGAATTTGACTGAGAATACTGATCAGTGTGGGTATTGTTCTTTGAATAGACTAGAATTTTTTTTTTTTTTTTTAAGTTGTATTCTACAGAAGTAAAATTGGCAATAGGTTCATTATCCTCATCATTATTCTTAAAATGAATTTATTTTTGGCAATTTTATTCTGGAGAATTATACTTTATATATGATTTTTTTCTTCTACAGAATCCAGTTGCAGTATATTCTAGCTTTGTGGGTTCACCTTTCCTTCATTTGCTCAAAAAGTACACTGCAAAACAGAAATTTTAGTTTTTCAAAGAAGCAAGATCTTGTCATCTCAGGAAAGATAGCAGAGGAACAAACAGATAATGCCTAATTTCTTGAATATAAAAGCAGAAAGAAGCGAAATGTTGTTGTTGTTGTTGTTGTCAGGTGCCATCGAGTCAGAACCGACTCATAGCGACCTCATGCACAGCGGAACGAAACAATGTCCCATCCTGGGCCAACCTCACTACCGCTGCCACACTTGAGTCTGCCACACATCAATGATGCCACCTGGCTGATCCATCTCATTGGGGGTCGTCCTCTTTTTCTCTGACCCTCCACCTTACCCAGCATGACATTCTTCTCCAACGATTGTTTCCTCCGGACAGTATGTCCAAAGTAGGAGAGATGAAGCTTAGCCATTCTGGCCTCTAAGAAGCACTCTGGCTGCACTTCTTCCAAAACAGATCTATTGGTTCTTTTGGCAGTCCATGGCAATTTCAGTATTCTCCTCCAACACCACAACTCAAAGGCATCAATTCTTCTACGATCTTCCTTATTCACTCTCCAGCTTTCGCATCCATATGAGGCTATTGAAAACACCATGTCCTGGGTCAGGCGCACCTTAGTCCTCAAGCTGACATCTCTGCTCTTCAATACTTTAAAAAGTTCCTGTGCAGCAGGGATGGTAGAGATGAAATGGTCCTCAGAGGAGTGCATTTCCTAGGTCCAGTCTGCTGTGTCTCCTCTTCACTACCAACCCCACACCGCTACCAAAACACAACAAATCTCAACCCTAGTTTTTAAGACTCAGTGTTATCATGTATCCCAGAAAAAATAAAAAACAATAACTAAAAAACAACAACAACAACAACACCTTTTCATGTTGTTTTTGAGGGCACTTAAATATAAGAAGATTACAAGGGTACAAGATGAGATCCAACATGTCAGAGAAAATACCGTTTATGTGACCTTTTGTGGGGTGCTGTGGTTTCATTTGCTGGACTACAAGGTTGGTTTGAGTTGCCAGCTCGGTTGTTCAAGCTCACCAGCCACTCCTCAGAAACCACATACAGGGTCATTATAAGTCAGAACCTACTGGATAGCACTTAACAACAACAACATGACCAATGGATATTTTGAAACTAAGATTTCATGAGTATCTGAAGTAAAGTATTTCTATAAATAGTGTTTTCTCATAACCAAAGATTCTAGAATTGTGCATTCTCTTTCTCGCTCCTAAAATAAAAAAGGTTGTCTATTAATATGTAAATTCTATATTGCTTCAAATAATCTGCATAAAAAAACCATTACATTTGGTTTAACCACATTTCCCATATATTTGTTATTGAATAATTTTCTTTTCATTATTATTGTCTATTAACATGCATGTTAGAACACCTTGACATAAATTATATATAAATTATTCATCTATTTCTAAAACAATATTATGTTGTTAATAAAAATTTAAATAATGATAAGTTTGAGATTTTGCTAAGAACATTTGTAACTAAAATTGGCTCAAGATTGAATTGAAAATATGAATAGCAAACTAACCAAGCAACAATCTGAAATAAATCATTTTCATGTAACCTCTGGATTGAGTCATGGTGTGGAACTACATGGGAAACACTGGAGTGCTAACTGCAAGATTCAAGGTTCAAATCCATTAGCTGGTCCTCATGACCCTTCTAAGGAGTAACCATGAGCCATGATTGAGTCATCAGAACTTAACAACAACAACATCTAGAAAGGTAGTGAATTTAGAAAGTATTGTGAGTAATATCTAATTTTGAAATCTTTAGCAAATGGACAAAAAATAAAGAAGGGAAATATTTTACCTATTTTCAAATAAAAGCTATTATTTTTATATACTATTTTTGTATTTACAATAACTAAGAAGAAAAGACATCCCTGAAAAAAAAAAACAAAAAAAATCAAAGGAAAAAAAAAATCTTAAATAAAATGTGATAGAACTCTTTGGAATAAATACCAACATTGAATTTCTTCTAAGATCACTAATACTTCAATTTTACCTTTGTCCTTGCTACTCATTTATCACTATTCAACTGAGCTTCTTTGGTAACTTACTAGAATGATCTTTTTTAAGTTTCTTAAACCATTGCATGTATTCGATTCTATGCAAATTATATCCTAAAGTCCTCAAGCTTGCATAAAATGTCCACCATTAATTGGTTCCTGTTTCCCTTTTCAATTTCATTACCTCATATTGTGTAATCTCTAGGTAAAACTGTCAATGCTATTATTATTGTTTGCTGTGCCTCTGAGTTAGTATCCTTTACATTGTTCATCAGACAGTGGATTCACTGCTAACCTAAACTCTCAAGAACTGACCTAACTCATGAGCTCAATTACATTTTACTGCATGAAAACATTTCCCAATCCAGTCAAGTATCCTCTTTATTCAAGATCACTCACTGCTCTAGAATATCTACTACACACCTGAATTGTACAGATCAGGCTGTTTTTATTGTTACTACTTTTTACATTTCTCTCTCTCCTTGAGCTATTTGAAGGTGGTAGCAAACTCCTAGTAATGGTTGAATGGCTTGAATGCTTGATTTCATCTTGGAGCCATCCATGATACATTCAAACAAGCTAATTAGTCGATGGCCAGTTGGATGGATGGATGACACTTGACTATAAAGGAGTAAATAGAAGTCTTATATGTGCTGTGATACAAAGATGTAATATATGGAAATTTAATATAAATTAACTCAAATTTTATATGAAATTCCACTAAAAATAGAAAGGAGATCTATGAGGAAACATTAGAAAAAGTTGATATGCATAATCATTAAACACTTCTTATAATGTGATTTGAAGTCCTGGTGTGGCACTGTGGGTTAATGCACTGGACTGCAAGGTCACTTTGAACCACAAGGTTGGCAGTTCAAGCTCCCCAGCTGGTCCTTGGAAACCCTATACAGGATTGCTATGAGTTGGTACTGACTTGATGGCACTTACCAACAACAACAACATAATGTGATTTAAAAAGATAAACAAAAAATGGGAAAATACTAAGATATTTACAAATAAGTAATAGAATATCAATACACATAGAAAACTTGTTTTTAGGAATTATCTTCCAGCTTTCTTTTAGATTTTTAGTGCCTTCCCACACATTTTGGCTATTGAGTTGCCCCCTTTCCTAGGATACTAAACCTATGTCCGATGTAGAAACTGCTCTTTCCCAACTCCTTATCATGTTGTTGTTAGGTGTATAGAAGTCAGTACCAACTCATTGTGACTTTATTTGGAACAGAGACACTGCACAGTTGTACACCAGTCTCACAACTGTTGTTATGCTTGAGTCATTGCTTCTGCTGCTGTGCCAGTCTGTCACATCATGGGTCCTCCTTCTTTTCGCTGAGCCTCTACTTTGTCAAGTATGATATACTTCTCTAGGGACTTGTCCCTCCTGATAATATATTCAAAGTAGGAAAGATGAAGTGTGGACATCTGACTTCTAAGGAGCATTATGTTTGTACTTCTTCCAAAACAGATTTGTTTGTTCTTCGGGTAGAGCACGGTACTTTTAATATTCTCCTCCAACACCATAACCCAAATGCATCAATTCTTCTCTATTGTTGTTGTTAGGCGCCGTTCAGTCGATTCCAACCCATAGCGACCCTGTATAGGGTTTCCAAGGAGCAGCTGGTGAGCTTGAACCACTGACCTTGCAGTTCAAACGACTTTGCAGTCTGACGCATTAGCCCACAGTGCCACAGTCCTCCTTATTTACAGTCCAACTTTTACACATGTATGAGGCTATAGAAAATACTGTGGTCTATCTATGTGAAGTGTGCCAGAGTCTTCAAACTGACATCTTTGCTCTTGAACACTTCAGCAGTCTTGTGAAGCAGTTTTCTCTAATGCAGCATGTTGTTTGATTTCTTGACTGCTGTTTCCATGAGTGTTATTGATTTATCTGAGCAAAATGAAGTCTCTGAAATTTCAATTTTTTTCTCTGTTTATCTTGATGTTGTTCATTGGTCTAGCTGTGAGGGTTTTTTCTTTACATTAAGCTTCAACCCATGCTGATCTCTGTGCTCTTTGATTTTCATCACTATTTTAAGTTCTCTTTGCTTTCAGTAGGTAAGATTATATCATCTGCATAAGGGAGGTTGTTAGTGAGTCTCTGTCCAATCTCGATGCCATGTTCTGCTTCATATTATCCTGCTTCTCTGATTATTTGCTCAGCGTACAGAATGAATTAGTCTGGTGAAAGCATACAACCCTGGCACACACCTTCCCTGATTTTACACCAGTGTCCCCTGGTTCTATTAGAAGAACTGCCTCGTGGTCTATGTACAGGTTCCTCATGAGCACAATTAAGTGTCCTGGACTATTCATTCTCCACAATGTTGGCCATAGCCTATCATGATCCACACATCAGAAAGCCCTTTCGTAGTCAATAAAGCACAGGTAAACATCCATCTGATGTCAGCATTGCTATCCATCATTCCATGTTCCTATCTAAATCCAGCCTGAACTTCTGACAGCTCTTTGTCAATGTACTGCTGCAGTCGGTTTTGAATTATCTTTCACAAAATTTTACTTGCACATGATATTAATGATATTGTCCGATGCGCTCTACATTCTTTTGTGTCACCTCTCTTTAGAGTGGGCACAAATATGGATCTCTTCAATCCATTAGCTAGGTAGCTGTCTTCTAAATTTCTTGGCATAGATGAGTGAGTTCCTCTAGTGCTTCATAAGTTTATTGAAAATTTTTAGTTTGTATTCCATCAATTCCTAGAGACTCATTCTTTTCAAATTCCTTCAATGCACCGTGGACTTCTTTCTTCAGTATCATTGTCTCTTGATCAAATGCTACCTCTTGAAATGGTTGACTATCAACCGTTTCTTTTTGGTACAGTGACTCTGTGTTTTCCTTCTATCTTCTTTTGATGTTTTCTGCATTGTTCAATATTTTGCCTGTAGAATCTTTCAATATTGAAAATCAATGCTTGAATTTTTTCTTCAGTTCTTTCAGCTTGAGTAATGCTGAAAGAGTTCTTCCCTTTTGGTTGTCTAACTCCATGTCTTTGTACAATTCATTATATTTCACTTTGTGTTCTCGAGGTACCCTTTGGAATTTTCAGCTCTTTTACCCCCTCAAGTCTTCCATTTGTTTTAGTGTTTCTGTGCTGGAGAGCAAGTATCAGAATCTTTTCTAACATCCATTTTGGTCTTTTCTTTCTAATGACCTTTTGCTTTCTTTTTGTATTATGTTCTTGATAGCTCAAATAATTTCTGTACCACTCTTAGGAAAATACTGCCAGGGCATGGACATTTTTTATAAATAGTAATTTTATTTTTTAGTTAAAATAGAATAAAAAACATTTGATGCTAGCTCCCCAGGTGGTACCTAAGTTTTTTTTTTAAAACGAGCCGCCTACAATAAAATATATTTTTAATGTCCTTAGTGATCTCTTGCTTCAGTGCACCTGGCCAGGTGACACTATCCCACAGTGCAGTTCTTACTGTGAGAATCCTCCTTGAGAGGCTCACTGGGGAACCACTCGCACATTGTTCTTTGCTGTGCACTGGGTGTTACTCTGTTAGGAGTAACACAACTTCATGCAGCTTTACTTTCTTCTTTAGGTTAGGGTTTTCCATTGTGTTGTATGCATTGTTTTAGTACCACAGTTGTATTTTAGATCCTTTACAGTCAGGCTCTAATCTAAGCATTTTGGTAACTCATAAAACACTCATTCTCTGACATCAAAGCAGACTGAAATAGGGAACTGAAGTGATCGAGTGCTGGGGCCATACTGCAGCGCTAATGTTAATTCATATTTTCAGCACAGTAGCAACTATTCCTAAAGGAGACCCCACGACCACGTCTTCTCTCCTTGTGATCATTGACTCATGATTGGCAACTAAAAAACCCTATTTTCATTTCCCAAAGTAAAAGTGAACATACTCTGTTTTAAAAAATGACTAACCAAGCTCTAAGCTGAAATCCAATCACATAATATACATGAATTTGGTAGCATTACACCACCTTTCCTCATTAAAAATCGCTATGCAGCATTGATCCATCACTAAGTAAGTCATTTAATGACTTTAGAAGTGGGAATTAAAAGAGACATTATATCCAAATAGACTTTTTTTTTCCCTACAAACAATTTACTTATTGTCAATAGAAATGATGGTC
The DNA here is from genome assembly GCF_000296735.1 of Chrysochloris asiatica. Taxonomy (NCBI): domain Eukaryota; kingdom Metazoa; phylum Chordata; class Mammalia; order Afrosoricida; family Chrysochloridae; genus Chrysochloris; species Chrysochloris asiatica. Next base: position 10,691 of record NW_006411320.1, read on the forward strand.
ACATACTTTCAGCATGAGCTTCAGTGATTCCAAACCACATTATTAGAAATGATACATTATTTGTTCCTTTATTTATTTGCTTCTTTGCCAAAAATCAGTTATAAGCTAAATTACATAGTAGTACACAAGGAAAATACCTTCATTTAATTTTACGAGCATCAATCTGGGAATGAAAAGCAAAGATAAAGAACTCAGTTTTCAAAAACCTGAAATGCTGACTATTTTGCTAATACATTTCAATAAAGAAATTATTGGGTTTTAAAGTTTTGAGTTTTAGTGACAGAAAAACTTAGTACTGTAATTGTTTTAACATTATGCAGAATTTTGAATATATATATATATATATATATATGTAGTATTGTATGATAAACCCTCTTGTACTTGCCTCCTAGACAAGCCATCATAAATCCTGACCAAACCTGTCCCATTTTCATTCCCATGGAATCCTCTTCCTCCAAATCATTTTGAAAATATCACAGAAATAATATTTTTTGATTTGCAAATATTTTAGTTTATAATGTAAA
>NW_006411321.1:0-1163 GCF_000296735.1 Chrysochloris asiatica
CTGACCCTCCACTTTATTCACTATTATGTAATTCTCCAAGGACTGCTCCCTCCTGCTAATATGTCCAAAGTATGAGACATAAATTCTGGCCATCGTGGCTTCCAAGGAGAATTCTGGCTATACTTATTCCAACACAGATTTGTTTGTTCTTTTGGCAACCAATGGTACTTCTAACATTCTCTTTTAACCCCATAACTCAATTGAATCAATTCTTCTATGGTCTTCCTTATTCACTGTTGAATTTTCACACATATATGAGGCTATTGAAAATACTATGGCTTGGATCAGATCCACCTTATTGCTCAAATTGATTTCTTTGCTATTGAATATTTTAAAGAGCTCTTGTGCAGTAGTTTGCCTAATGCAATAAATTGTTTGGTTTATTGACTGCTGCTTCCATGAGTGTTGACGATTGATCCGAGCCAAATTAAGTATATGACAACTTTAATCTTTTCTCCATATGTATGGATGCTATTCATTGATCCAGTCATGAGGAGTTTTGTTTTCTTTATGTTCAACCCATATCAAAGGCAGTGGTCTTTGAACTTCACAAATAAGTATTTTAAGTACTTTTCACTTTCAGCAAGCAAGGTTGTATCATCTGCATACCACGGCTTATTAATGAGTCTTCCTCCAATCCAGAAAACATGTTTTTCTTTACATAACCCAGATTCTCAGATCATTTCCTCAGCATACATTTCCTCAGCATAGATAAAATAAGTGTGGTGAAAGAGTACAACCCTGGAGCATGCCCTTCCTAATTTTAAACCACTCGGTGTTTCCTTACACTTTCTGAACAACTGCCTCTTGATCTATGTACATGTTCCTCATGAGCACAGTTAAATGTTTTGGAATACTCATTGTCCACAATATTGTTAATAGCTTGTCATGATCTACACAATCAAAAGCATTTACATAGCTAATAAAGTACAGGTACACATCTTTCAAATATTCTCTGCTCCCATCTAATACTGATGTGACATGAGCAATTATATCCCTCATTCTATGTACACTTCTGAATTGGAGTTGAACTGCTGAAAGTTCTCTGTCATTGTATGGTTGCAGCAGTTTTTGAATTGTTCTTTGCAAAATTTTATTTGCTCCCACCAGGAGAGAAATCGAGAAGCTGGCAGCTAGTTTATGGCTGTGGAAGAGTGACATTG
>NW_006411321.1:3363-4691 GCF_000296735.1 Chrysochloris asiatica
TAAAATAAACATCCTTGAGTTTTCCAGTTCCCCTTTTGTTAAAGGAGAAGAGCCTGCTTATATCTGTAAATGTCTTAATGATAAAAGGATGTAAAGATAAATTGGCATTAATTTGCAAGCAGAATCTTAATGCCCTGGTGTTCGTTCTTCTAAATGAAATAAATGTTAGTTTTCACCTTAAAAAAAAAAAATTATTTGCATGCAATACTAATGATATTGTCCTTTGGGCCACATCCATTGGGCCAATTGTCTTTGAAATGTACAAAAATATGGATCTCTCCCAGTTAGTTGGCCAGGTAGTTGTCTTCCTAATTTCTGGTATAAATGAGTGTGTGCCTCCAATGCTGCATCAGTTTATTGAAATATTTCATAATTTATATTCCATCAATTCCCAGTGCCTTTTTCTTTTCCAAAGCCTTCTATGTACCTTGTAATTCTTCCTTCAGTATCATTAGCTCTTGATCATAATCTACCTCTTGTAATAGTTGAACATCAACCATTTATTTTTGCTACAGTGATATGTTTATTACTTCCACTCTCTCTTTTCACAGTTGTGGTCAGTCTGATATCTGGTAAAGTTCATCTGGTAAAGTTCCAATGTATAGTTGTCTTATTGAGTAATCCAGAGCTTAAAATGATATTGCTCACATTTGAGAGTACAGGTGCTCAAAATAACAATAGAATCATAGTAATAAATCTTCTTGAGAACTCTGTACTGAATAGTTATTAGAAAAAAACGTAAAAATGATGAGATGATGAATAAGAAAAGTCATCCTAAGAACTGAGATTATTGACCAGGCAACACAGAAATAAATATCCAGTTTTCTAGGATATTCAATTCCCAGTCACCAAGCAATCAGGATCCCTTACACTTAGTCACTATTTTCCTGTTTTAACTTAGATACCAATGTACTACTTTATACTTTCCAAGTTTATTTATGTATTTCTTTTGGGTTTGAAAGAAATGAGCCAGCATTGCCATACCGTCTATTTTATTACGAAGAGTCATTGCAAAGAAAAGTGAAATATGCAAATTTTTAACATTGCTCTTATGTGTCATTGAGTTGATTTTAAATCAAAGCAACCCTAAAGAACAAAATGGAAAAACCCACACAGTTTTTAATACTGAAATGTTTACAGAAGAATATTGGCACACCTTTGTCCTGTGGCGTATCAAGTAGGTTCAATCTGCCAATATGTAGTTAGCAAGCAAACATTTAATCATTGTGCCACTCAATTCAATTTTTATTTATTTTTCTGATTTTTGTTTTACCATAAAACCATTGTGTATTAATTTTTATTTATGGCTTTCCAAGAGCTTGGTGTGG
>NW_006411321.1:5567-8505 GCF_000296735.1 Chrysochloris asiatica
CTGTGGGCCATATAAGGCCCTCTAATTCATTTGGTCTGAACCTTTTAAGGCAACTGCAGGTGGGACTCAAAATGCAATAAATTCAGGAGCTTTTTTGATAGCAACATAAATTTGTATTAAGTGAATCATAATAATAAATTTTGAGGGACAAGCAAAGAATGCCCATTATGAGAAAGACATGATGTGACAGATATGTATGCTTGTTGTCTGTTACCTGCTGCCCATCTGTCTGTATTGCAGTTGTTCAGGGGACAGTCATTGTCAGGCAGGAGTGAGTTTACAGGTTGTGAAAGCGTTAACATACTGTGATGAAACTATGGCAATCTAGTGATGATAAGATGACACAATGAGATGATCTCTCACAATGTTGATGACCTTGCCTCTGATTTTTCATGATGATGTTGTTGACTCAAAACATGCTAACTTAATGAATTGGGAGATCAAATGCATCTGAGTTAAAATAAGTACTTTTGGTGGAGTTTGGAATTACAAGCTATTTTCACTAGGCCTCATTGTGAAAGAAACCACGATGCATTCTTTCACAAACTCTCCCTCTACCTGAGGCCTCAGTTTCTTTGCAATTAACTTTCTCACTACATAACTCCTCTGAATAATGTTGTCTCTGTCTCAGTGCCACTAAAACAGAAAACAAGCATGGATTAAAGCCCTAAATATGCTTGAATTCTATAAATGTTACATAAGCAATGATGAATTTCCCACTTTGAGGAGAAATTCACTGGAATATGTATCTTGTTTTGGAATAACTTACTTCTGGGAATAGTTCTTTACAAAATTTACTGTCTCAAAGAGACTACTGGTCTGTAGACACAAACCTGAAAATGCAGTTGAGAGTAGTAACATCATCAATATTAGCTAACATCACATGCCTCACCAAGTAGAAGCAGTTTCAACCATTATATTTGGGGCAAGCTAAATAATGCCTGAACAAATACAGTGGCTAATTTTTAGTTGATTATGTTGTATGATTGATGAATGATATTATAAGTATTCAAATGGCCCTTGGAAAAAAAAAAAAAAAAACTTTCCCCATCCCTGCTGTGGAGTCCTGATGTGGTGCTGTAGGATAATGGCCTGACCACAAGGTCAGTTTGAATCACAGCAAAAAAAAAAAACTAAAATGAATGTCAGAAGACATTCTGAAACTTGCTTTCCAGCAGAGAGATGCTAAAGCAAATACAAAAAATGAGAACATAAAAGAGCTGAATAGAAAATTTCAAAGATCAACTCAAGAAGACAAAGTTAAATGTTATAATGAAATATGAAAAGATTTGGAGTTAAAAAACCTAAAGGAAAGAATATGCTCAGAATTTCTCAAGCTGAGAGAACTGAAGAGAAAATTCAAACCTTGAATTGCAATATTGAAAGATTCTATGGGCAAAATATTGAATGTTGCAGAAAACATCAAAAGAAAATGGAAGGGATACACAAAGCCATTGTATCAAAAATAAATGGTCAATATTAGACCATTTCAAGAGGTAGCATATGATCAAGAGCCAAAAGTAATGAAGGAATAAGTTCAAGCTGTTCTACAGGCATTGGCAAGAGAACAAGGCTCTGGGAATTGACAAAAGGAATACAAATTGAGATCTTTCAACAAAGTGATGGGCACTGTAGACATTCACTATGCCATCTATACTAAGAAATTTGCAAGACAGCTATCTGACTAATTGATTGGAAGAGATCCATGTGTTTGTTCTTTCCAAAGAAAGGTGGCTCAGTGGAATATACAAACCATAGAACATTGTCATTAATAAGACATGCAAATAAAATTTTGCAAAACCAATTCAGAAATGGCTGCAACAGTACATTAACAAGTAACTGAAAGATGTTGAAGCCAGATTCAGATGAGGACGTGGAATGAGCTATATAATTACTGATATCAGATGTATCTTTGCTGACAGCAGAGAATAACAGAAATTTTTTTCAGGTATGCTTTAATGACTATCCAAAGGCTTTTGGACAACACTGTGGAGAATAAGTATATTGGAAGACTTTATTGTGCTCACGAAGAACTGGTGCATAGATTAAGAAGTAGTTGTTCAAATAGAGCAAGGGAACACTGAATGGTTTAAAATTAGAAAAGATGAACTCTAGAGCTATATTCTTTCATCATACTTACTTAATCTGTTTGCTGAGCTCATAATTTAAGAAGCTGAGTTATATGAAGAAAAACGTGGCATCAGGGTTAGAAGAAGACTCATTAACAATTTGAGATATGCAGATGATGAAACTTTGCTTGTTGAAAGTGAAGATGACTTAAAATACTTATTGATGAAGATCAAAACCATAGCCTTCAGTATGGTTTGCACCTAAATGTGAAGAAAGCAGATATCCTCACCACTACACCTGTAACTAGCATAAAGATAAATGGAGAAAGGATTGAAGTTTTCGAAGACTGCACTTTGTTCAGATCAACTATCAACACTCATGGAAGCAGCAGTCAAGCTATCAAATGGATTATTGCATTCTGAATTAGTCAAAACTGCTGTACAATACTTCTTTAGAGTGTTCAAGAGCAAATATTTCAGTTTGAGGGTATTACTAACCCAAGCCTTAGTATTTTCAATAACCTTATGTTCATGTGAAAGAAGGACAAGGAATAATGAAGAATATAGAATAATAAATGCATTTGAAATATGGTATTGGAGGAGAATATTAAAAGTACCATGAAATGCCAGAAGAACAAAAAAATCTGTGTTGGAAAAGTACAGTCAGCAAGTTACACATATCATGCAATCCCATCCCAGATTCCAAAGACATTCTTCAAAGAGAAGGAAAAATCAATTACTAACTTTATATGGGAAGGAAAGAGACCCAAGATAAGCAAAGTACTGCTTAAGAAGAAGAAGAAGGTTGGAAACCTCTCACTTCCTGACTTCAAAATTTATTACACGGCTACAGTGGTCAAAACAGCTTG
>NW_006411321.1:9199-11154 GCF_000296735.1 Chrysochloris asiatica
CAATAACAGCAAAGATCAAAAAAGTAGAGGACAATAAATGCGGGGGATGATGTGGAGAGAATGGAACTCTCCTACATTGCTGGTGGGACTGCAAAATGATCCAACCTCTTTGGAAAACAATTTGGTTGGTTCTTCCTCAGACGGTTGGAAATAGAAATACCTTACGATCCAGCAATTTCTCTACTTGGTATTTACCCAAAAGAAATATAAGCCATAACATGAGTCAATATATGCACACCAAAGTTCATAGCAGCACATTGCTATAATGGAAACAAAAAGATGGAGCCAGCCTAAGTGTCCATCAACTGAAGAATGGATAAACAAACTTTGGTACATACACACAATGGAATATTATGCCTACCTGAAGAACAACAAAGAAGGTGTCAGTTATCACATAACATGGATGAACCTTGAGGACATTATGTTGAGTGAAATTAGTCAGTCACAAAAGGAGAAATATTGCACAGAACTACTACTATAAGACTATGAAAAATAACCCATACTAAAGGGAGGAGGGGGTCTTTTTGATGGTTACCGGGATGTTGAGGGTGGGGTGAGGGATGAAGGGGAAGGTGAAGCACAGGGCAGGGAATAGACACAGGATAGTTTGGGTGCTGGGGGGCTGGGGTGAGGTGGTACACAAGGAGGGGGAGGGGAATGGAGGAACAAGATAGATGGGAAAACAATTAGGCAGGTGTACAAGGGCTAAATGAGAGAGAGGTAAATATTGATATAAGCACAATCTTAGAACAACAGGGTTTTGGGACACAGGGATTGAGACAGGGTTGGAATGGAGGAAAGGGAAGAAATACTGTTATGCTTGGCTGTCTTTTGAATCTTGGTTTCCCTGGCATACCATTATAAAATGAACACTTAAGGGGAAGAGAAAGGAATAGCCAGAAATATCATCAGAGAAAGATTATAAATCTGTCTTCTGCCTATAACTGCTTGTTGTTGTTGTCAGGTGTCATCAAGCCAGCACCAACTCATAACAACCTTATGCACAGCAGAACGAAACACTACCCGATCCTGGGCCAACCTTACTACTGTTGCCACGCTTGAGTCCATCGATGCTACTGCTTGGCCAATAATCTTGCTGAGGTCTTACTCTTTTTGTCTGACCATCCACCTAACCAAACATGATACCCTTCTCCAGTGATTGGTCCCTCCTGACAATATGTCCAAAATATGAGAGACCAATTTTGTCCATCTTGGCCTCCACGGAGCACTCTGGCTACGCTTTTTCCAAAATGGATCTATTGGTTCTTTTAGCAGCCCATGGCACTTTCAATATTCTTCTTCAATACCATAACTCAAAAGCTTCAATTCTTCTATAGTCTTCCTTATTCACTGTCCAGCTTTCATATGCATATGGGATTATTCAAAATACCATGGCTTGGGCCAGGCGCACCTTACTCCTCAAGATGACATCTTTGCTCTTCCACACTTTAAAAAAGTCTTGTGCAGCTGATTTGCCTAATGCAATACGTTGTTTGATTTCTTGACTGCTGCTTCTGTGAGTGTTGAGAATTGATCTAAGAAGAATGAAGTCCTTGACAACTTCAATCTTTTCTCCGTTGCTAGGAACGTTGTTTATTCATCCAGTGGTGAAGATTTTTGTTTACTTTACATTGAGATGCAATCCATACTGAAGCCTGTGCACTTGGATCTTCATCAGTAAGTGTTTTAAGTCCTGTTCACTTTCAGCAAGCAAGGTTGTACCATCCGCATATCGCAGGCTGTTAATGAGTCTTCCTCCAATCCTGATGCCACATTTTTCTTTGTATAGCCCACCTTCTTGGTTTAATTGCTCAGTTGTTGTTGTTGTTGTCAGGTGCCATCGAGTCGGAACCGACTCATAGCGACCCCATGCACAGCAGAACGAAACAATGTTCGATCCTGGGCCAACCTCACTACGGCCGCCACACCCGAGTCCATCAATGATGCCACCTGGC
>NW_006411322.1:0-590 GCF_000296735.1 Chrysochloris asiatica
GGGGAAGTGTAACAAAGACCAAGCTTTCTGGAGACTGGAAGCTCAAGCAGGACCCCATTCAGTGTCAATTAGGGGTAGTTGCAATGCCATTCCATTGATCAGGCACATGGTCCTTCATTCACCACTCCTATTCACTGTTGTTGAATAGTCTTAGCCAGAGCTATATGGCAAGATAGGGAGATCAAAGGCATCTGAATTGGCAAAGATGAAGTAAAACTCTCTATCTGCAGACGGTATGATCCTATATATAGAAAGCCCCAAAGACTCACTAAAAAAGCTACTAGACCTCACTGAAGGATTCAGCAAAGTGGCAGGGTATAAGATCAACATACAAGTATCAGTTGGATTCATCTATACCAATAATGGCAGTGCTGAAAGGGACACTAGAAAAACAATATAATTTACAATAGCCACCCAAAGGATGAAATAGCTAGGAATAAATGTAAACCAGAGAAACAAAGGACCTATACAAAGAAAACTAGAGAACACTAGTATAAGAAACCAAAAGAGACTTACAAAAATGGAAGAATGTACCATGCTCCTGGATAGGAAGACTTAACATTGTGAAAATGTCAATACTGCCCAAAGCA
>NW_006411322.1:4243-11193 GCF_000296735.1 Chrysochloris asiatica
CAAGTTATATGAATGGTTGAATGTGAAACTGATGATGTGCCCTGTAAACTTTTACTCAATCCACAATAAAAACCTTAAATTAAAAAAAAAAAAAAAAAAGGGAGAAATACTTACTGATGAAGATCAAAGAGCACAGCCTTTGGTATGGCTTGCATCTCAATGTAAAGGAAACAAAAATCTTCACCACTGGACCAGTAAACAACATTCTGATCAACAGCAGAGATAAGATTGAAGTTGTCAAGGACTTCATTCTTCTTGGATCAACCATCAGCACGCATGGAAGCAGGAGTGAAGACATCAAACGACGTGTTGCATTAGGCAAATCTGCTGCAGAAGACCTTTTTAGAGTGTTGAAGAGCAAAGATGTCAGCTTAAGGACTAAGGTGTGCCTGACCCAAGTCACGGTATTTTCAATAACCTTATATGCATGTGAAAGCTAGACAGTGAATAAAGAAGACCGTAAAGGATTGATGTATTTGAGTTATGATGTTGGAGGAGAATATTGAAAGTGCCATGGGCTGCCAAAAGAATAAAAATTTCTGTGTTGGAGGAAGTGCAGTCTTGGAGGCCAGGAAGGCCAAACTTCGTCTCTCATACTTCAGACATATTGTCAGGAGGGACCAATCTCTGGAGAAGGATATCATGTTTGGTAAGGTGGAGGGTCAAAAAAAAAAAAAAAAGAGGAAGACCCCCATTGAGATGGATTGGCAATATGGCAGCATCAATGGGCTCACATGTGGCTACAATTGTGAGATTGGCCCATGACCAGGAAGTGTTTCGTTCTGTTGTGCACAGGGTCACTTTGAGTTGCTACCAACTCGATGACACCTAACAACAACAACCACCACCATTTTAGCCTGCTTTTAGGGGCAACTCTGAATCTCAGGCAGGCAAGGGGAAGAACCCAGTCCTAAGGTAGATTTGTTTCTTGGCAAGGTTTCCTCAGGGTCTATTTTTTTTTTTTTAATGTTTTATTGTGAATTATGTGATAGTTTGCATGGGAGAACATTAGTTTTACATTCATTCTATCATACATCGGTTCATTGCCATAGTTACAATCCCGTCCATGCATCATCAACCAACCAAAGGGTATATCCTGAAACCCTGTCCACCCCCACCCCTGGTCGTCAGCACACAGCCCCTTTCCCTCTCTGGATCTCAAGTCCCCAGCCACTCCATCACTCCACGTCATCATCTATGCCTCCATCTCAGGCATCACTGCTTCTCTGAGTAGGGTCCCGCTCTCCGCTCTTCTCCATTGATGGCCCCAGGGCCCTCCGCTCCTAGACTGAAAAGTTAATCACTCCCCTCCTTGCAAAATGTCTACCTTTACATTTCCAACCCTCGCAATCAGTCCTGATAACAATTATTCACTATTGCATCACAAGAGAACCATCTGCATTTCATTTCATCAGCCCTTCCTAGACAGGTTGGATACTACTCACTGGAGGCTCTACCTTCCTCCACGCCGTCTGGGTCTAGGTTCCCTCTTGAAAGCTTGTAAGCCAGTCACTTCTTGCCTTTGTTGCTCCACACCCCCTATTTTGAGTAGCCAATATCCAAGTTGCCCATCCCTGTCTACTCTGTGTGTGGAGGGGGTGGGAATGATTCTTGCTGTAAGGATTTGTTTCCTCTTTTGAGCTACTGCATCCATAAGTGTAGGTCAAGTTCATCAAATTGTATCAGATGATGCTTTTTTCCTCTTCTTTCTTCTTCGGGTTGAGCTCTGATCATCTAGTCATTGAAGCCAGGTCAAGTGGGTATTATCTGCAAGTGTGTGTGCTCTTGCATCTATCCACTCTCTTCTTATCAGCTAGATGTTTCACTCTCCACTCTAATCCTCTGTGGCTGTGTCACTGACTCTGAGACCCTGAGTCCACAGGTCTTGCCACACTGCTGTCTGACCAGGTCTCCACCCGGGTTCACAGGAGTCTATTGAACATTGTTGGGCTTAGCTTGCCATTTCATTGTTGTTTTTCCCTCACTTCCCCTTATAGGTGACATGCGTGGTCACCAATCAGAGCGTGTATTCCTATTGAGTCTTAGTCTTGGAAGAGGATTTGCACTGGGGGGACCCGACCACTTGCCTTGATGTCTGCTGGGCAAGCAACTTGCTTATACTTGTAGTAACAGTCAGACTGCCTTTATTGTTTTGTATTTTTCCTGTAGGTCTTTCTTTCAAGAAGTAACTTCTGTTTTTCTAACTGCTCCAGGCTGATCTGCTCGTCCTTTTGTGACTGACTAATTTCACTCAATATAATGTCCTTAAGGTTCATCCATGTTAGGAAGTGGCATTCAGCTTCCTTGTTATTTTTCAAGGTAGCATAATACTCCATTGTGTGTATGTACTACAGCTTGTTTATCCATTCTTCAGTTGATGGGCTCTTTGGCTGTCTCCATCTTTTTGCTATTGTAACTAGTGCAGCTATGAACATTGGTGTGCATATATCTTCCTGTGTTGTGGCTCGTTTTTCTTGTGGGTAAATACCAAGTAGAGGAATTGTTGTATTGAATGGTATTTCTATTTTTCTATGTTTCAAACTGTTAGGAAGTTTATTATGTTCAGGAGCTAATGCAGTTTTTAAAAAAACCTTGTCTTCAAGGCAAATGAAAATTAACTTCTACTCAGTAATTAAGGAAAAATCTTGTTATCTTAACAGTAAGAACTCCTGTTTAACTCTTTTACTCAATAATTAAAGGCAAATTTTGTTATTTTAACAGTGAAACTCCTGGTGTGGAGCTAAGGATCAGCATTAAACTGTGAACCACAAAGTTGGAAGTTCAAACCCACCAGTTGCTCCTCAGAAACCCTGGCTATGAGTTGGAACCAACATGACGGCACTTAACAACAGCAACAACAGTGAGAAATTTAATTCCTTGTTTTGTTATGCTAGTCGATATTTAAGCTTTCAAAGATTTTTTATGAATTACCCTATTAAACCATTAGTTGCAAATCAACAAGAACTTTATTCATATCAAGCAAAAATCTTTAACAAACTTTTTAATGTTCTTTTTCTTTGTTACATTTTTGTTTTCATAACACATTCGCTTTTAGGCCCAAATACACATATCCATTATTCTATCCTTGTGTATATTCTATTCCTGATGTAAACACATATACATTATTCTGTGCTCCTTAGAAGCAAGGGGTGGTGAGGCTTTGTCTCTCATACTTTGGACATGTTATCAGGAGAAGGACATTATTCTTGGTAAAGTGGAGGGTCAGTGAATAAGAGGAAGACCGCTAACAAGATGGAGTGACACTGTGGCAACGACAATGGGCTCAATCTAACAGCCATTGTGATGATAGCACAGGAATGGGGAGTGTTTCTTTCTGTTGTGCATTGGGTCACTATGAGTCAGAACCAACTCGATGACACCTCACAACAACAACACCATTCCTTGTGGCATTGGTTTAGGCTTTTCTGTATTTATAACTTTCTGTATATCCTCAAGTTCAATTTTTACTATCTCTCATATTCTGACATAACCAGACATTCCATTCTAAGACAAATCTACTTTCTTTTTTCTCTCTCTTAAAAATAACCTTCTCCTTGTAATCATTATATTTATCATTTTCTTAAAAATAAACTGTCTTAAGACTTCCAGTACTGCATGACAGCCAGGAAAATCAGGTAGGGGAAAACTCTGGTGAGAAAGAAGGGGGATCTCATGAAGGGAACGTTCATATACCAGTCCCACGACTTTTAAACTATCATAAGATCTAGTATTTCAGTCTCTTGAACTCACATTTTTGAGAAATTGTGCTACTAAAGGAAAAAGAAAGGTGTGCATTTTGGGACTCTTGCCTGCAGGTGCTCCTGTAACTTCAGAGTTTACAGGGTGGGGCTAAGGCCAGCCCGTTCAGAAAGTGGCGTTTCCAGAAGGAGGGAATAAAAGGGGGTATGGACAAAAAAGCCACAAGAAATGACATAGCTCCCCACCAAAATCTCCCTGACCTGGCTTGAGATCTCAATAAAAATCAGGCAAGGGCAGCTCACCCACGCACAGAGAGAGGGAGAAAGGCAGTGGCTTTTGACATCATCCACCATCCCCCATCCCTGCATGTAAGCCCCATGCTCCCACTCCTAGCTAGCAGCAGGGATATTCCAGCGGCTGATCTGGCAGGACAGGGAACAGAAAAAGTTAACCAAAGCCGCATCCCCACTCCAAAGTGGTGATTTCTGTCCATGCATTTATATTACTTCTGCTTTTAGTCCTTTTGATCACACATCCTTCCTGGAGGTGGGAACATCCTTCCTATGTCACATAAGAAGAAGCAGCAATCGTGGCCATATAGCCAAGCTATAAGCATACAACATAATACTCCACCACAATGACAAAAGGCAACAACATCTGCTACGCATTACAGATGAAAATGGAAGCCCATCTCCCGATCATCATCATCATCATAATAATAATAATAAAACAATACCCATGATCAATAAGAAACAATTAACTTTATTGAAACACGTCCAAAAACAGAAGAGAGCAGCTGATGCAAATGAGCTGGAGACAGACAAAGGCTTTATAGAGGAAGAGGAGCGGGTACTGGATATGCCTGAGAGGGAATTCAGAAGAATGATATGGAAATAAATTCAAATAATCCGAAAGGGGTCGAGGAAAATAAGGAAGAAGTAAGGAAAGTACTGCAGGGACAATCAAATAAGATTTACACAGCACTGGAAACAATTCAAAACCTTCAAAAAGATGTCCAGGTGATCAATAATAAGATATCAGAAATAGAACATAGGCCAAAAGGGGAAAGGAGCAGACTCAAAGAGATGGAAGCCAGAACTAGTGAACTGGAAGACAAATCTCTCAACACTTCCAAGGTAGAAGAGCAAGCAGATAAAAGGATAAAACAATCTGAAGAGCGTCTAAGATTCATGCTGGATAACACAAGGAGGAATAATGTAAGAATTATTGGCATTCCAGAACAAGAAAAAGCAGAGAAGTCCACAGAAGATATAGTTGAAGAGCTTCTGGAAGAAAATTTCCCTAACATCTTGAGAGACGAGAAGATAAACATTCAAGAAGCCCAACGTACTCCAGGAAGGATAGACCCCAAAAGAAAGTCTCCAAGACATATAATAATCAAGCTCTCCAAAATCAAAGACAAGGAAAGAATATTAAAAGTGGCCAGGGAGAAGAGAAATATAACTTATAAAGGCAAGCAAATAAGATTAAACTCTGACTATTCAGAACAAACCATGCAGGCGAGAAGGCAATGGGGAGACATATACAACGCTCTGCAAGAAAAAAACTGTCAACGAAGAATCATCTATCCAGCAAAACTATCAATCAAATATGATGGTGTGATCAAAACATTCCAGGATAAACAGAATTTGAGAGATTTTATCAATGAGATTTTATCAACACCAACCCAGCACTTTAAAACATCCTTAAGGGAGTTCTGTGGACATAAAACCAACAAGAACAGACAACAAACAGAGATTGACAGGTATGGCAACACCACCTGGAACACAGCCAACAGATAGTGGAGTCCAGAACAGAACAAGACTACAACGACAAACTCAAAAGAACAGGAGATCAACTGAAGGCCAAAAACATATCAATGTCAAAGAAGGGACAAACGCAGCAATGGAAGCCCAGATGGTGAAGATGCCAGGTAAATTACAGGTTACAATAGAGTATCCTAAATGCAGAGAAAAGTTAGTAGACTGAAAGGTAACCCCAAAGAAAGTTAACACTCCACAGCATATCACAAAAACGAATTCCCAAGCAGAGCAAGTGAACAGAGAAACTAAGAGGAAACTGACCAGAAACAACTCAAAGGACATAAAGCCAACACAAGAAAGAAAGCAGACCCAAAGAACGAACATCACCGCCAAAAAAGTAACAAAATGACAGCAATCAATTCATACTTATTGATAATTACATTGAATGTCAATGGATTGAATGCCTCAGTGAAGAGACTAAGAGTGACAGAATGTATAAGAAAACAAAATCCATCAATATGCTGCCTGCAAGAGACACACCTTACACACAAAGACAAAAACAGACTAAAAGTTAAAGGATGGAAAAAATTTTACCAAGCCAACTGTAGCAATAGACAAGCAGGAGTCGCAATACTAATCTCTGACAAAGTAAATTTTAAGATAAGAACCAGCATAAGAGACAAAGAAGGACATTATGTCATGATCAAAGGGTCAATCGAGCAAGACAACATAACTATAATAAACATATATGCTCCCAACGAAAAAGCACCAAGATACATGAAGCAAACCTTAATGGAATTGAAGAAAGAAATAGATAAATCCACAGTTATAGTGGGAGGGTTCAACACACCACTCTCGAAAAGAGATAGAACAACCAGAAAGAAACTTGACAATGCCATAAAGGAGCTTAACAACACAATCAACCAACTTGACCTCATAGATGTATACAGAGCATTCTATCCAACAACGGCACAATACACATTCTTCTCCTGTGCGCATGGAACATTTTCCAGAATTGACCACATGTTAGATCACAAAGCAAGCCTCTATAAATTCACAATCATCAAAATTCTACAGAGCATCTTCTCAGACCACAATGCTATAAAACTAGAAATCAACAATAAGAAGGCCAAATCAATAAAGTTGAATACTGAACAACACCCTGCTGAAAATCAACTGGACAAAAGAAGAAATTAAACGTGAATTCACAAAGTTCCTGGAAACAAACACGAATGAAAACACAACATATCAAAATCTTTGGGACACAGCAAAAGCAGTCCTCAGAGGACAATTTATTGTGACAAATGCACACACCCCAAAAGAGGAAAGAGCCGAAATAAACACATTAACACTACATCTTCAACAATTAGAAGCAGACCAGCAGAGGGAACCTACAGTCACCAAAAGAAAGGAAATAATAAAGATAAGAGCAGAAATAAATGAGATGGAAAACCAAAAAACTATAGAAAGAATCAACAAGACAAGAAG
>NW_006411323.1:0-1866 GCF_000296735.1 Chrysochloris asiatica
AAAATAGACACTTGAGGGGGAGAGAAAGGAATAGCCAGAAACATCACCATAGAAAGCTTGTAAGTCCGTCTTCAGCCTATAACTGATTGGAATACCTAAAGTGGGGCTAGAACTTACCCAGTGAAGGAGGCTTCCTGCAGAGCCTCTGCATTGCATAAGACCATAGGTGGAATCCTCATCCTCATCCAGAACCTTTTGAGGTGGGAAATTTTCACTGAAAGGACAAGTAGACCAGCTTAGAGCAGCAAGAAGAACAGAAGATACTTCATGAAAGAAACACCAGCAGGAAAAATAAAAAACAATAACAGCAGTGTGATTGACTACTACAAGAACAAGCAAGTTGTTCGCCTGGGAGCCATCAATGCAAGTGATCGGATCCCCTCAAAGCAAACCCCCTTCTAAGACTAAGACTCAGTGGGAATACACGAGCAGGCATGTGGTCTGGCTGGTGACCACACTGGTCACTGATTAGGGGAAGTGGGGTAAAACAGCTATGAAGTTATGAGCTAAGTCTGACCACGTTCAATAGACTCCTCTCAACCTGGGTTGAGACATGGTTGGCCAGCAGTATGGTGAGACCTGGGAACTCCTGGGCTCAGGGACAGGGACATGGCCACAGAGGACTAGAGCGGAAAGTGAAGCATCCAGCTGATACGAAGCGAGGGGAGATGCACAAGAACATCCATACTTGCAGATAATACCCATTTGACCTGGCTTCAATGGCAGGATGACCAGAACTCGACTAGAGGAAGAAAGAAGCAGAAAAAAAGAGTACTCTGCTACAATTTCATGAACTTGACTTATGCTTGTGGATGTAGTAGCTCAAAAGAGGTAACAAATCTTTACAGCAAGGATCATTCCCACCTCCTTGGTAAACAGGGTTGACAGGGATAGGCAACATAGACATTGGATACTCAAAATTACTGGGGTGGGGTGGGGTGGGTCTACAAAGGAAAAAAGTGACTGGCTTACAAGCTTTCAAGAGGGAGCTTAGTTTCAGAGGGTATGAGGGAAGGTAGTAATCTTCACTGAGTGTTTTCCAACCTGTCTGGACAGGGCTGGTCAAAGGAGATGGGGGCAATAAGACTCTTGTGGTTCAATGGTAAATAATTGCTATCAGGACTGATTGTGAGTGTTGCAAATACAAAGATTTTGTAACAAAAGGAGGAGAGAGGTTGATCTTGCAGTCCAGGAGTAGAGGACCCTGGACCATCAAGGGAGAAGAGCAGAGTGCGTGACCTTATCCAGAGAAGCAGCGCTGCCAGAGATGGAGGCAGAGATGATGACATGGAGAGATGGAGCAGCTGGAGACTCTGGACTCTGGGAGGGAGATGGTCTGTGTGTAGATGGCCAGGGGTCAGGCTTGCAGGGTACACCCTTTGGCTGTTCGATGATCCATGCAGGGAATTGTAATCATTGCAATGAAACAAAATAAGATAGAAAAATCTTATTTTCCATGAAAATAAGAAATGAAATAATGAATGTAAAGCTAATGTTCTCCCATGTAAATGATCACATAATTCCCAATAAAAGCTTAAAAAAAAAAAAAAAAAGGAACAAACAGATCTGTGTTGGAAGAAGTACAACCAGAGTGATCCTTGGAAGCCAGGATGACCAGACTTCATCTCTCATACTTCGGATATATTATCAAGACAGACCAGTCGTTGGAGAAGGATATCATGTTTGGTAAATTGGAGGATGGGAGCAAAAGGTGTATTGGCACATTGGCATCAGCAATGGGCTTAGGCATAGTAATGATTGTGAGGTTGGTGCAGGACTTGGAAGCGTTTTGTTCTGTTGTGCATAGGGTCACTATGAGTCAGTATCGACTCAATGGCACCTAACAACAACAACAACAATAATTCA
>NW_006411323.1:2166-4156 GCF_000296735.1 Chrysochloris asiatica
AGCAAAAAAATATAAAGAAATCCAAAAAAGAGTGGGATATCAGAATAAACAATTGAACTGATATAAAATGAAAATAAATGACAACCATTTATCTGTACGGGACATTTAAAATGTGTTAGTTACAAATTAAAATAAGAAGTGACAAATTAAAATGGGATAATTTTTCATTTAAATGATAGTGTGTTTGCAAAATAAAAGATCTTATTGATATGGTAAAGAACACAGAAGTTTCTTAATTAAACAAGAAAAAAACATTCATTAAAATGTCCAGGAAATCAAAGTATTACTTTTATAAATCATGGTTCAAAGATAAGGAAATTAAATATGCCATTGGTTGTACATTTACCATGATTTCAGATCCCACAAGAGTCTCTTCCCCCATCTTAGCTGCCACTGAGCAGTCCTTCCCTTGGTGGTTTCAGTTCCCACTAAGTGTTACCATGGACTATGTTACCCTCACCACCTCCTTTAGTTCAACTTCCTGCTGTTGCTAAATCCAGATTGTTTCCACTATTTGACTTCCAACCCATCTATATCTAGTTCTCAGGATTAAACTTGCTCTATTAAACTACCTGACATGGTGTCTGTTTCCCTAGCTGGACTTTGATAGATAAATGAATCTCAGTACTGAGTATAAACCATGAGAATTGACACCACTGGTTCATTCATCAAACTGGACAGGAAAGGTAAAACATTAACTGCCTTCCCCTCCTGGGAGACAAGCTAGAATGTTAATCAGGTTACTGAGTGGGACCAATCCCCCCCGCCCAGGAGACAAGCTAATATGTTATTCAGGTTACCTAGTGAAACCACTCTTCTGGTTTCCCTCCTGTCCTCAAACAGGTCTGCAACCTAGCTCCTCCCCAATACTGACCCCATATAAGCCCATGCTGACCTGCATTTGGGGCTCAGAACTGGAGAAGTTAGATCCTCTGAGCCAGCTGGTTTAATAAACCTGAAACTTTGCTTCACCTCTACGAGTGGCCTTGGTTTCTTCAACAATGGATCTGGAGCTGCTGTGACTCTCTTGGACCTAGAGCTGCTGTGACACTCTCGAATTTAGAGCTGCTGTAACAAAAGGACAGGGAAGGGATTTATAGCAGGATGACAGTCTAGGCAGATGCAATACATAGACCCTTTACAAGAAAGATAAGAAAGACCAAATGAAACAGACACAAATTAAAATCCTAGAACTCAGAACTTCAGAGGAAAGGTTAGAGAAGTGGATTGAGTGCTTGCTAGGAGGAGATGCTGAGCAGGGATGATGAGAGAGGAAGACTAGTGAATGGCTGGTCAGACATAGGACAACTATCTTGAACTTTTGTGAGCAGCTTTGGTTACAGAAGGTGCTGGCAGAGTAGATTCACACAGATGATAGGAATAGAACAAATAAAAAATGAGATTTTAAAAATTCCTTCAATTGAAGGAGAATGAAACACAACATACCAAAACCTTTGGGACACAGCAAAAGCAGTGCTCAAATAACAACTCATAGTAACAGATTCACACATTCAAAAAGAAGAAAAAAACAAAATCAACACCTTAACCCAACATCTCCACCAATTCAAAAAAGAGCAGTAAAGTAAGCCTACTACCACCAAAAGAAAAGAAATAATAAAGATCAGAGCAGAAATGAATGAAATAGAAAACAAAAGAAAGTATCAAGAAGACAAAAAGTTGGTTCTTTAAAAGGATTTAAAAAATCAGCAAACCACTGGCAAATCTAACGAAATAAAAAGAGAAGATACAAATTACACAAATAAGAAATTATATGGGTAATATTACAACAGAACTAACTGAAATAAAAAGGATAATAACAGAATACTATGAAGAATTATTCATAGAGTTTTCAGTGACTAGTGATTCGGAAGTAGTTTGTCACTCTTTCTTCCTAGTCTGTCTTTGTTTGGAAGCTCATCTGAAACCTGTCCACCATGGGTGACCCTGCTGGTTATTTAAAATACCGGTGGCATAGCCCTCAGAATCACAG
>NW_006411323.1:4501-5030 GCF_000296735.1 Chrysochloris asiatica
GTTGCTGTTAAATAGGAATCTCCTTGTGCTAGGGCCCTTAAGTCCGGCTCAAAGGTGGGATTTCCATCCTCAGATGTCAATCAAGAGGCGGAAGCCCAGCAGGGGCAACTGGGTTGTAGTGAGACGCATTGGGCTGCGCTTGTGGGTCTCCAAGTTGGTCGAACCTGCCTCCAAGCCACGATCCAACAGTTAGGCCAGGACGGCGCTCTCGCGTCCAGACTAAGTAGGACAGCCTGGCCAGCCCCTGCAGTCTCTTCCCGCTAGGCAGCATCTCCCCATCCACCTGGTCTCCAGACACCTCTCACCCCACCACTCCGTGGTCTGGGTTTCATTTAACACCTCCACCAGGTCTGCGCAGTTCTCGCACATAGTTTAATGTCCGCCCTCCATGATAGAGCCCTCGTGCCTCGTGAATAGAGTTAAGCTTGGGGGAGAAATGCTCACAGAACCTTCATTTGCGAATGGGCCACAAATCAAAATGAAGAGAAACAGCTGTAAACATCCATTGAAAATCGGAACATGGAATGTA
>NW_006411323.1:6291-7504 GCF_000296735.1 Chrysochloris asiatica
AGATGGATCAGCCAGGTGGCATTATTGATGGCGTCAAGTGTGGCGGTGGTAGTGAGGTTGGCCCAGGATCGGACATTGTTTCGTTCTGCTGTGCCTGGGGTCGCTATGAGTCAGTTCTGACTCGATGGCACCTGACAACAACAACAATGAAGAATTATACCCCAGAAAATTTGAAAATCTAGAAGATATGGATATAGTTCTATAAACACATGATCCAACCTACCTAAATTAACACAAGTAAACTATAAAACATTACTACAAGAAACTAAAAGAGACCTACAAAAATGGAGGAATATATCATGCTTATGGACTTAACATTATGAAAATATCAATATTACCCAAATCAATCTATAGATACAATGCAATCCCAATCCAGAATCCAATATCATTCTTAAAAGAGATAGATAATGAGAACAAACAAGAAGGCAGATCGGGTAGAAGTGCAGTGAGGAGCTCCGTCAGCAACAACACAGAATACCGGACCAAGCAGGCTCAGGGAATGGTCCCAGAACTCTGAACCATATATAAAGGAATATTTAGAAGGTTGGAAGACTTACAGCTAGGGGAATTTGTAGCAGAAGCAAGAAATCCATTGCTTTTTAATTCAAGACGCTCAGCTGCTTCCAGACCCATCATCTTGGGTGAGACCCAGCAGGGGAAGGATCAGAGCAGCCACGGATGCCTGACAGAACCGCAAAAATAAAGGTGTGGACAATCTTTTTTGTTGTATCTGTTCATTGGTGTCTTGCTGTCTGCACACCTCCTAGAGGGGGTGCCTGAGCAAGTGGACACCCCACCCCCACCCCCAGAGGGTTCTACTATGCATGTGCACAGATTTCCTCAAAATTTAAAGTGACAGTTTCCACTTAAAACCAAAGTAACTTTGCATAAATGGCAGTGAAAACTGGCCAAAGCAGGCCCTGAACTGTTTATCACTAGGAAAAAGGCCTGAGCAGGGATTGTGGAGTGGAAGAGTCAGACTAAAAAGGAAATAGGTTGAAAATTAAATCCTGAGTTATGTTACAACAACCAGCAGAGGCATCTTGAAATTTCTCAGGAAGAAAAGTAAAAAGGGAAGCCCATCTCCTGATCACATCTACCTGGAGGCAATCAGAAAGCATAAAAAATACCAAAATACACACACATCTAAGAATTAATGCCATAGCTAACTCCTGAATATGCCTCCAAAACAGAAACAGATGACCATATCAGC
>NW_006411323.1:8866-9285 GCF_000296735.1 Chrysochloris asiatica
TTTTTTTTTTTTTTATAAAGGAAACAAAAGTAAATTGCTACAATTTGGTGAACCTGACCTATACTCATGGAGGTGTTGTTGTTGTTGTTGTTAAGTGCCGTCGAGTCGGTTCCGTAGTTACTCTAAATACCAACAGAGAGGGAAGGGATCTTCACATCAGGTATCAATGCTATCCACTCTGTACACAGGGTAGATAGGGACAGGCAACTTAGATATTGGCTACCAAAAATGAGGGGGTGATAAAGTCACCAAGTGACTGGCTTACAAGGTTTCAAGAGGGAGTTTAGTTAAAGAGTATGGGGGTGAAGAAAGAGTCCCCACTGAATAGTTTTCATCTTGTCTAGATGGGTCTGGTGAAAAGAGATGGGGATAAGATTCATATGACTCAACAGTGAATAATTGTTATCATGACTAATTGC
>NW_006411324.1:0-1017 GCF_000296735.1 Chrysochloris asiatica
ATTGTTTTTTCCATCTCTTTGAAGAATGTCGTTGGAATCTGGATTGAGATTGCATTGTATGTATAGATTGCTTTGGGTAGTATTGACATTTTCACTATGTTAAGTCTTCCTATCCAGGAGTATGGTATATTCTTCCATTTTTGTAAGACTCTTTTGGTTTCTTGTAGTAGTTTTTTTGTAGTTTTCACTATATAAGTCCTTTGTTTCTCTGGTTACAGTTATGCCTAAATATTTTGGCTATAATAAATGGTATTGCTTTCTTAATCAAATCCATTCTTGAAATGGTCTCTAAAAGAAAGTGGAATAAATTTTAAAAGTTTTGGCTCTTTTGGACATGTTTTAATTTTCTTCAGCCTCAGCTTGAACTTGCATACGATGGTCAGTTCCACAGGTTATCCAATGATGATCTCTTCCCAAAGACATAGGCAATTCGATTCCTGTGTATTCCATTTGGGGAAGTGCACCTGAATAGTCGTATATAGATACCTTTTATATTGCTGAAAAAAAGTGTTGCCAGTGAGTAAGTCATTGGTCTTGTAAAACTCTATTATTTGGTCTCCAGTACCATTTTATCACTAAGACCACATTTTCCAATGACTGATACTTTCTCTGTGTTTCTAACCTTTGCATTCCAATCACCAGTAATTATCAGTGCATCTTGGTTGCATGTTTGATCAATGACACACTGAATAAATTGGTATAATTCTTCAATTTCATTACCACAGGCTTTAATGATTCTTGCATAAATTTGAATGATAGTGGTATTAACTTGCCTTTCTTTTAAACATATGGATATTATCCTTTCACAGACAGCATTGTATTTTCAGGTAGATCTTGAAATGATCTTTTTGACAATGAATGCTAAGTCATTCCTTCTAAATTGGCCATTCCCATGGTAGTGTAGTGGTTACAACCGGGCTGCTAATCTCACGGTCAGCAATTTGAAACTACCAGCTGTTCTGCTGGAAAAAGATGAGGCTTTCTGCTCCCATTAAGATTTACAGCCTCAGAAACCCT
>NW_006411324.1:1597-3761 GCF_000296735.1 Chrysochloris asiatica
TCTCAGCAACACACAAACCACCACAATATGAGACATTGGAAAGAGATGGTGGACATCCAATACTACTCCAGTTTAATTAGCAAAGACAAACCCTTCCCAAATTAGACATAGAGGCCACGGTTTACAAAACATAAATAGCAAAACCTAAAAAATGGACAAGTAGATAAGTAATGCTGAGGGAAAATGCTGATATAATAAAAATAACATCTGTGGTTGTTAAGAGCCATTCAGTTGGTTCTGACTTATAGTAACCCAGGATAGGGTTTCTGAGGAGCAGCTGGTGGATCTGAAGCACCAACCTTGCAGTTCATGCAAACCTTGTGGTCCAGTGCTTATCCTATAGCACCACACCAGGACAGGGGACAAATAAAAAAATGATTAAAATTCAAACATGTAAAACATTTATACAGAAAGAAAAAAAAAAAAAAGGAAAAGAGAAATTTCCTTGGTAATACAAATCATGATTTCTGAAATTACATTAAGAACCATCTATGCTAACAGTTTTTGAGTGACTGGAATGTGCATTTATGTTTCCCGGTCTTAAAAGTTTTCATCTCTAAGTTTAAATGTCATTGACTAACATTGGGATTTCTGCAACTGTGAGTCTCAGTGTGCTGTGGCTGGGGTCCAAGATAGAGAACATGACCCACTCTAAGGAGGGCATACACTAGAGCTCTGGAACATCAGTGGCTTTAGACTTTGTTGTTATTGTTGGCTGATGTTGGGTTGCTTCTACATCATAGTGATGCTGTGTATGCATAGTAGAGTTTTCAAGGCAGAGCCCTAGAGATGCTTCCTTAAGCAACTCTGAGTGGGTTAAAACCACCAGCCTTCCAGCCAATAATCAAACACTTAACCACTTGTGCCACCCAGTTTCCTGTGCACTGCCGTCTAGTTGGTTCTGATGCACAGCAACCATCTAGGACAGAGTTTAGAACTGTTCTATAGAGTTTCCAGAGCTGTAAATCTTCACGTAAACCGATAGCCACATCTTTTACCCACAGAACAGCAAGTGGCTTTGAACCACTAACATCTTGGTTGACAGGCTAATGTTTAGCCCTCTGTGTCACCAGGGCTCCTTTGTACCACCTAAGGTACTCCTTAGTCTCATACCAGATATCCTACCTTCCCTCATCCTCACTAGACCCCACACCCACTTGGCTCTCATCAAACCCCAATAGGATCACATCTAACTGCCATTGGACCCCATCCCCACCCACATTCCCACACCAGCCTCACAGATTATGATTTCCCCATTGAAAGAAGTAAACAGACTCGGGATGAAATAAAAGCCAAGCCTTGCCTCTCTGCACTAGCATTAAGAACTGCTGAATACAAGAAGCAATCATGTGTCCTCAGATACAAAATCAGGTTCCATTGGGAAGAAAACAACAACACTCTAAATTCAATTAGAACCATGTCTGCTTACTGCGGAAGAGGATTAAATCTAATAAATATCAGTGACTGGTCCCCATCAGCTAACAAATACTTCTGAGAAGCAGTTGGTATGCTCTGAAAGAGTAGTTTAAAATTCAGCTACTGAGGTTCTATATTAAAGACAACCTTTCTGTTCACTTTTGATATACAGATTTCTCAAGAAAATATTTTCTACCTCAAATCACAGGAATGAAGAATTTTATGAATCCTTTAAAGTGAGGAGGAGCAGGTGTTAATCTTTGAGCAAATAGCATGCCAAGGCTAGAGAATTCCTATTACTTGCTGGATTTACACAGTGTCTTCCTAGGTTCTGGGTACCAGGGAAAGGAAAATTAGGTTAGTCAAACAGCAGTGAGACACACTCCTCCCGGGGCCCACTGCCACACTCCCTGCTAGCAGCTCTATTTTAGGAACATTGTGATTAGTCATGTATTGAACTAATCATGGCAATTAAGGACAGTGTGAACTCATAGTTACTGCTGGTGGAGGACCAGAATGCATTGTATTAAGCATCGATATTAAATATTTTTATGGCGCTGTGGCGCTGTGGGATAATGTGCTGGACTGCAAAGTCAGTTTGAACCACAAAGTTGGCAGTTCAAACTCACCAGCTGCTCTTTGGAAACCCTGTACAGGACTGTTAAGGGTTGGAGCCTATTTGACAGCACTTAACAACAACAACAATTACTACAAATAGAGTTCTGGCATGGTGCGGTAGGATAAAGCG
>NW_006411324.1:4705-5708 GCF_000296735.1 Chrysochloris asiatica
TCTGCAGTGTTTATGGGAACAGCTTGCCATATCATTCTGGAGTGACTGATGAGTTTGAACCACCAACCTTTCATTTAGCAGATGAGCACTTTAACCAGGTACCCCAAGGGTTCCTTAGCCTGCCTGCTATCTAGTAATAAGACAAACTGTACCAATGTCTGTTAAATACAGGTGGTAGTATTACCAAACACAGGGGCACTTATTACTTGAAAGCAAGTATTGGTAGATTCAGTGGAATTGAGATTGTTTCCCTGTGCAATGTTATAGAGAGAGATAAGACTTTTGAAATACATGAGAATATGATGCAGGAAAATAATAAATAAATGCAGGATACCAGGACACCTAAAAGCAGAGAAGAAGAGCAAGAGGGACAACAGTGGTGGCAAGCAGAGAGCAACAAAATTGTGGTGACATCACCTGTAGTTGCTTGATTATCTCAACGTACTTGCACATGCCAAACATCATTTATAGTTCTTCTGAAGACATTGATGGTTCTGTGATAGAATTCTCACCTTCCATGGTTACAGCCTTGAAAACCCTATGGACTATATCTACTCTACACACATGAGTGGAATTAACTCTATGACAATTAACACAAACATGCAAGAGAACCAAATTCACTTCCAGGTAATGCACCTCATAGGTAGCTACTACCCATATGTTTGTGTAAGCTTATGTGTTGTTATGATGCTAAACAGGTGTCAGTAGAGCTTCTAGACTAAGACTGACTAATAGGAATCTACTTCTGAAAATTAGCCAATGGATACAGTATACTCCAATCTGTAATGAATCATGAGGATGGCCTAGAATGACCAATGATATTAATCACTGGATCACCAGGAGCCAGGGGCTGATTTAGAAGCTCATAACAACATTTTTCTGAAACAACCAAACAAACAAACAAAAAAAACTAGTATTTTTTTTATTACCTTGACTAAGAAAAATATTAAAAAGTATAGTAACTGGGGTTGTGGAGAGACTGGGACACTTTTGCATTGCTGGT
>NW_006411324.1:7548-8799 GCF_000296735.1 Chrysochloris asiatica
TGATTGTGAGGGTTGGAAATGTAAAGGTAGATGTTTTGTAGCAAGGAGGGGAGTGATTAACTTTGCAGTCTAGGAGCGGAGCAGAGAGAGGGACCCTACCCAGAGAAGCAGTGATGGAGGCAGAGATAATGATGTGGAGAGATGGAGCAGCTGGGAACTTTAGACACAGAGAGGGAGATGGCTGTGTGCTGATGACCGGGAGGCAGGCTTGTAGGGTGTACCCTTTGGTTGGTTGATGATGCATGGAGGGGATTGCAACCATGGCAACAAAACGATATACGATAGGATAAATGTTAAACTAATGTTCTCCCATGTAAATTATTACATAATTCACAATAAAACATTAATTGATGTATGTATATATACATCCAAAGAGCTAAAGTGAATAGAGAGAAACACTGTTAACTGATGGTACATGGAGGGGATTATAATCATTGTAGTGAAACAAGGTGTTTGATTTGTTGAATGTAAAACTGATGATATGCCCTGTAAACTTTCACTCAATCAACAATAAAAATCTTTAAAAAAAATTATAGTAACTGGAATTCAACTAGAATAAGGCAAATGATAAGCTAGTTTAGTAGAAGGCCTCTAAAACCCATGCTGGTAGACTTGTACAAACTTGGGTCATATTAGGTACCATTTTGACAATACCTTTATTCACTGCTTCTAAACATATCAATCAAATTCTCTGTAAACCCTGTTCCTTTGAAATTACCATTTCCTTACTAGATAAAACACAGGATACCAAGTTAAATTTTAATTCCAGGAAAACATCTTAATTTTTTTAAGTAAAGGTGTGTCTCATATATTATAAGAATGGGAATCCTGTTTCTTTGTTTTTGTTTGTTAGCATGAGGATTATGCTGAGATTTCCTTGGAAGAAAAAAGAAAGAATAGAGAGAAAGGAGGAAAGGAAACAGAAAGGAAAGTGGCATGGACTTGGTTGTAGAATGATTTATTTTTTTCTATTATAATTATGAGTCATAACGTAGAGAGAAACATTTTGAGGGGACTGTTGGCTTCCAAGAAAAAGACAACAAGAGAGTGAGAGAAATTTTCAGATGTTTTCATGAATGTAAAGGTGTATTTTCCGTGGATCAGTAGACTTTGGGAACAACATCAGTAATGATAGAATGGCTCTGAATTACTCTTAGTTGGATTTGTTCCTTTTGAAATGACCCTGTACAGAGATGAGTTATTAGAGGACTCCTGGTGTGGTGCTATGGGTTAGTGCAACAGACTGCAAAT
>NW_006411324.1:9889-11379 GCF_000296735.1 Chrysochloris asiatica
CTCCTTGGAAACCCTATACAGTGTCACTATGAGTCAAGACTGACTTGACAGCACTTAACAGCAACAAGAACATGTCTCCTCAATTTTGCAGGTTTATCATAGGTTTATGAACCCATTAAAATAGAAAAAAATGTACATAGATATACACACTTCCAGGAAAGAAAAAATCAAGTTTATGAACACATTCAGAGCAAAAGAATGATTTAGAAAATGCCAATCATAAATGAAAGAAAAATATTATTTGAAAACCACTGATTTATTTACCTCCTCCAACTCCATATCATCAAGTTGGCCAGATTTCGGACAAACTTTCACCTCAATGTGTCACACATGGATTTCAATTTTGCTCTGGCAGCCTAATTAAACAGGTGTGATGGCATGTATCAAATCTTTTTAAATGCACAGCTTCTAAATGGCTCTTTATTCCTTCCCTCCTCTCAACTATATGCTGTTGCTTTCTGTAGTTTATGATTTGCATATGCAGTCTAGCATCAGCCTTCCATTCTAACTCGTGATTACAAATAAAGATCCTCAGAGAGATCAGAGCACATGTAAGCAAGCCCAAAATAATCAAATGCAAACTGGACATCTGTTGTTATTAAGTGCCATTGACTCAATTCCAACTCACTGAGACCCTATATGGAGTTTCTGAGGTGGTATATCTTTATGGGAGCAGAAAGACTCACATTCCTCTGGTGGAGCAGCTGGTTGACTCAAACTGCCTACCTGTGGTTAGTAGTTCAGTGCTTATCTGACAGAACCACAGTGCTCCCCATGGTTACAAATAGACAGCCATAAGGGACAAGACCACCACTTGTCTGACAGTTTGTCATACTGTGGTGGCTTGTGAGTTGCTGTGATTCTGAAAGCGATGCCACCGGTATTTTAAATACCACCAGGGTCACCCACGGTGGGCAGGCTTCAGAGGAGTTTCCAGATGAAGACAGACTAGGAAGAAAGAGTAACGAACTATTTACAAATATTTAGTCACTGAAAACCTTATGAATAGCAGAGAAACACTGTCAGATATAGGCCAGGAGGTGAACTCTCAGGTTGGAAGTCACTCAAAATGTGAATGGAGAAGAGCTGCCTCCTCAAAGTAGAGTTGACCATGATGATGTGAATGGAGTAAAGTTCGTGGGAGAAAAGCCCCTGGGACCTTCATTTGCTGATGGGGCACAACTCAAAATGAAGAGAAACAGCTATAAACATCCCTTGAAAACTGGAACATGGAATGTACAAAGTTTGGCTCTGGGAAATATGGAAGTTGTCAAAAATAGAATGGAACACATAAACATCGATATCTTAAGCATTAATGAGCTGAAATGGACTGGTATTGGCTATTTTGAATCTGATGACCACATGGTTTACTACGTCAGGAATGACAAACTGAAGAGGAATGGTGTTGCATTCATTGTCAAAAAGAACATATCCAGATCAGTCATGAGGTCCAATGCTGTCTGTGATAGGATAATATCCATGCACCTACA
>NW_006411325.1:0-1557 GCF_000296735.1 Chrysochloris asiatica
TTCAGCAGTAAGTAATTTAAGTCCTCTTTGATTTCAGAAAGCAAGGTTGTATCATCTGCATATCACAAGTTGTTAATGAGTCTTCCTCCAATTCTGATGCCACATTTTTCTTTATATAACCCAGCTTTTCAGGCTACTTGCTCAGCCTACAGATTTAATCAGTATGGTGAAAAAATACAACCCTGGCACACACCTTTCCTAATTTTAAACCATTTGATGTCCCCATGTTCTGTTTGAACAACTGCCCCCTTGGTCTGTGTACAAGTTCCTCATGAGCACAATTAAATGTTTCAGAATACTCATTCTCTGCAATGTTGTCCATAGCTTGTCATGATCCACACAATTGAAAGCCTTTGTGTAGTCAATAAAGCACAGATAAATACCTTTCTGTTATTATCTGCTTTCAGCCAAGATCCATCTGACTTCAGCAATGATATCTCTCATTTCAAGTCCTCTTCTGAATCTGGTTTGAACCTCTAGAATTTCTCTGTCATATTTGTATTATCTTTAGCAAAATTTTACTTACATATGATATTAATGATATTGACCAATGATTTCTGCTTTTGTTGGGTCATCTTTCTTTAGAATTCCCACAAATATGGATCTCTTCCAGTCAGTTAGCCAGGCCTTCCAAATTTCTTGGCACAGATGAATGAGTGCCTCCAGTGTGGCATCAGTTTGTTGAAAGATTTCAATTTGTATTCCATCAATTCTTGGAGCCTTGTTTTTGGCCAGTGCCTTCAATGTACCTTGGACTTCTTCCTTCAATATTTTTGGTTCTTGATCATATGTTACCACTTAAAATGGTTGAATATCGACCATTTCTTTTTGGTATATGGATCTGTGTATTCCGTCCATCTTCTTTGGATGTTTTCTGCATCATTCAATATTTGGTCCATAGAATCCTTCAATATAGCAAATTGAGGCTTGAATTTTTTCTTCAGTTTCCTCAGCTTGAGAAATGTTGAACATAATCTTCCCTTTGGGTTTTCTAACCCTAGGTATTTGTACATCTGATTATAGTATTTGACTTTATCATCTCAAGCTGCTCTTTTAAATTTTCTATTTAGCTCTTTTATGTTCTCATTTCTTCCATTTGCTTTAGCATTTCTACACTAGAAATCAAGTTTCAGAGTCTCTTCTGATATCCATTTTGGTCTTTTTCTTCTTTCTTGTCTTCTTAATGACTTTTTGCTTTCTTCCTGTATGATGTTCTTGATGTCATTCCCAAACCCTCTGGTCTTCATTTTTTAACGTCTAATGCATCAAATCTGTTCTTCAGATGATCTCTAAATTCAGGTAGGATAGGCTCAAGGTCATATTTTTACTTTCCTGGAGTTGTTTTAATTTTCTACTGTTTCAGCCTGAACTTGCGTAAGAGCAATTTTGATGGTCTGTTCTACAGTCTGTCCCTGATCAGTTTGACTGAGGCTATGGAGCTTTTCCACTGTCTCTTTCCACAGATGTAGTCAATTTGATTTTTGTGTATTCCATCTGTCAGGTCCATGTGTATTATCATTTTTTATGTTGTTTAAAAAAGATATTTGCAATGAAGAA
>NW_006411325.1:2845-4333 GCF_000296735.1 Chrysochloris asiatica
CACGCAAGATGTTGCCAGACCACCACCTGCTCTAAGACGACCAAGCAGGATCACTATGCTGAGGTTCAACCATAGTCTACTATTTTTATGCAAGCCAAAACACATTACCCTGCTCATCTGGGAAACTAGATAGAGGCCCTGGTGGATTGAACCCATCAGTATTTTAACAGAAGTCAGAGTTTTCTTCAACTCAACTCTTTGAGAATGTTTTACCAAAGGTTAGACTCTCCAACAGTGTGAGGCCTTAGGGCTTGTTGGAATGGAACCAAACTACAAGTGAAATGTGGAGCAAAGTCTATAGTGTAAGTCATTCCATTGATGGTGTTCTCAAAAAGGATGGGGACTGGAGAACAAACAAGATGGCAGATTGGGTAGAATTGCAGTGAGGAGTCCCATCAGCAACAACACAGAATACTGGACCAAGCAGGCTCAGGGGATGGTCCCAGAACTCTGAACCACATATTAAGGAATATTTACAAAGTTGGAAGGCTTACAGCCAGTGGAATTTATGGCAGAAGCAAGAATCCTGTGCTTCCTAATCCAAGGTACTCAGCTGCTCCCTGAGCAGCCATCTTGGGCAAGACTGCAACAGGAAAGATCAGAGCAGCCACAGATACCTGACAGAACTGCGGAGATAAAGGTGTGGACGTTCTTTATCTTGTATCTGTTTATTGGACTCTTGCTGGCTGCGCACCTCCATTCTGGTAACTAGAGGAGGTGCCTGAGTGAGTGGACACCCACCCCGACCCTCAGAGGATTCTACTAAGCATGTGCACAGATCTCTTTGAAATTTAAAGGAACAATTTCCACTTAAAACCAAGCAGCAGCAAAAAATGGCTACAGCCAGCCTTGAATGGTTTATCACTAGAACAAAGGCCTAAAGTGGAGTTGTGGAGCAGGACAGGCAGACTGAAAAGGAAACAGCCCAAAAATTAAATCCTGAGTTACGTCATAATGACCAGCAGTAGCATCTTGAAATTTCTCAGGAAGAAGAGTAAAAAGGGAAGCCCATCTCCTGATGACATCTACCTGGAGGCAATCAGAAAGCATAAAAAATATCAAAACTCACACCCATCTAAGTATTAAGGCCATACATAACCAATGAATATGTCCAAAAAACAGAAACAGATGACCATATCAGCACATGTCCAGAAACGCGATAAAGTGACAGAGGCAAATAAGCTGGAGATAGACCTACACTCCATACTGGAAAATGAACAGGCTTTGGATATGCCTGAGAAGGAATTCAGAAAAATGGTTATAAAACGTATCAAAAACACTTTACAATGGAGTTGAGAAAAAATAAGGAAGAAGTCAGGAAAGTGCTATAGGAATAATCAAATAGGATAGATAGAGAATTGGAAAAATTCAAAACCTATAGAAAGAGGTGCAAATGATTAATAATAGACTATCAGAAATGGACAATACACTGAAAGGGCAAAGTAGTAGAACTGAAGAGATGGAAGCCAGAACTAGTGAGCTGGAAGG
>NW_006411325.1:5028-6000 GCF_000296735.1 Chrysochloris asiatica
AGAACAGAATAAAACTATAAGAACAAATTCAGAGGATCTGGGAGGTCAGTCTATGATCATCTATGATCAAAACAATTGCAGTGTGAAAGAAGGTAAACACAGAGGAACAGAGATCTAGGTAGTGAGAAGGTCAGGTAGATCACAATATAAAATAGACTGTCTTAAATGGAGGGAAAAGTTAATGGAATATAAAGTAACCACAACGGTGGGGTTGGGGAGAGGGGTTTCAGGGGAGGTGGAGGAAGGTGACAACAGAGCACAGGGTAAGGGCAGACACATCATGTTTCGGGTGTTGGGAAGGGCAATTCAAGAAGGGGGAGGAGGTGGAAGAATAAGGTAGATAGGGGAACACTGAGACAGGTTTGCATGGACTAAGTGGGACAAAGGTAAATAGTGATGCATGCTTAACCTTGGAACGACAGGGCTCTGTGATACAGGGATCTAGGCATAGTTTAAAGAGGGGAAATATTACTAAGATGCTTGACTTTCATGAATATTGTTTGCCCTTGTCTACTATTGTAAAAGAGACACTTGAGTGGGATAGAAAGGAATGTTGGGAAACATGATTACAGAAAACTTGTAAGCTCATCTTCAGCCTATAACTGATTGGAAAACCTAAAAGGAGTTCTAGAACTTGCCCAGTGAAACAGGCTTCTTGTGGAGCCTTTGCAGAGTATAGGACATTAGGTGGACTCCTGAGTCCCATCCAGAACCTTCTGAGGTGAGACATTCCCACTAGAGAGAACAAGCAGATCAGCCTGGAACAGCTAGAGCATCAGAAGATGCATCTTCAAAGAAGGATCATAAGGAAAAACCCAAAACAAAAATATCAGAATAAGCAAGCTGTTTGCCAGGGAGTCATTAAGGCTTGCAATCAAGTTCCCTCAGGACAAACTCCCCTCTAAGACTGAAACTCAAAGGGAACACATGAGCAGGCATGTAAGCTTGCTAGTGACCACATTGGTCTACTGC
>NW_006411325.1:7645-8932 GCF_000296735.1 Chrysochloris asiatica
GGACATTGTTTCGTTCTGCTGTGCATGGGGTCGCTATGAGTCTGTTCTGACTCAATGGCACCTGACAACAACTGTGTAATTGGTATTATTATTCCTACTTATGTTCGTAAATGCCAACCTTGTGGTTTGATTTAAATTGACCTTGTGTTCAAGCACTTACCATACAGTGCCGTGCCTGTATCAGGATTCCTAGCTATATAAATACAAATGTATGGGAAACAAACTCAGAAAGATTTAACAATTAGCCAGCTAGTAAACTGAGATTAGGGTTCAGGTCTGTCTAACACTAAATCTGACATTTTCACTGTTACCCACCCTGCCATTCAAAGCCCACTGCCAGCGAGCACATTCCAACCCATAGCGCTCCTGCAGAACAGGGTAGAAGTGCCCATAGAGTTTTCAAGGCTGTCATCTTTACAAAGCAGACTGCCACAACTTTCACCCACACCCTGTCACCTAGAGATATTGTTTCTCTCCATAATATTCATAAATGCCAGCCCCAGCTTGTTTCTACTACTAAATTGCACTTCCTGATAGAAATGTTGAAAGCGAGTACAATGTTAAGGTAAACCAGTATAAATGTATTTTGGGTTAAGATTTGTTCTTGGAATGCTCTGTAAAAATCAAAGTATAAACAAGGAAAGGTTTATGAAGGGAAACATAGATGTAATGGAATCAGAAATTACACTTGAGCTCAGTAACCCCTTGGTCTCTTTTCTCTCTAGCTCTCCTGTTATTATTCAACCTTGTACCTCATCAAAAACTGTCTCATCAAATCACCAGATGGGATGGCCAGGGCTAAAATGAAGGGGCTTGAAGCAGTTCATGGACAAATTCCATTATTTTTAATTCTACTTCAAGTCTCACCTATGTGTAAAAAATTCATCCTTACAAATTCTCAGCACTTTATACTTTTTAAATTTTTGACATTATAATATCAAAACTTTAAATCTCATTATTACTTTAACTAAAATTTCCTTTGATCCCTGTTGAGATTGAATACATATATATTTGAATTTTTTCCTTTGTGAATTATCCATTCATGTTCTTAACTCATCTCTTTTACTAAGGATATTAATCTTTTGTCATATATAATCAAATATTTTGTCCCAATTTGTCTTTTGACTTCAGTTGTCTTTGCAGCACAGGAGTGTTTCAGTTTTCTGTGGTCAAATCTACAGTTTCTTCCTTGAGGGTCATTCTTAGAAAGTCCTAACCTAATTTAAGCTTTAAAAAAAATCCACCCATACCTCTTTATATGACTCTTATCACTCTCTTGCTCTCTCT
>NW_006411325.1:10052-11147 GCF_000296735.1 Chrysochloris asiatica
CACTCTCGAAGCGCAGATCTGATTTGAAGTCCTGAGCAATTTCTCGCACCAGATGCTGGAAGGGAAGTTTGAGAATCAGAAGTTCGGTGGACTTGTGATAACATCTAATTTCACGAAGTGCCACAGTACCAGACCTGTAATGACGATGAGGTTTCTTCACCCCTCCAGTACTCTTACAAGTGGCTTTTGTAGCCAGTTGATTCCCAAGTGCAAGGTCAGCAGTTCAAACTTGCCAGCAGCTCCTTGGAAACCTTATATAGGGTCGCTATGGGTCGAAATCAACTCAAAGACACTTACCAACAACACCTACCCATATTGCACAGCTCTTTATATCTTTAAATCCCCAGTAGTTTTGTGAAGTAGGCAGATAGTGTTTTCATTTGAAAAATGTGTAAATGGATGTTGTGAAAAGCTGAGATGATTTGTCCAAAGTGATGATGGACCAAGCCCAGAAGTTACGTCCTCCTTGACCAGTTAGTTCTTGGACATATCCTGTAACCTATCAATTAAGCCCAATCTTTCTGTTCAAGGACGTTCTAATAGTACTATTGTACCTATCTGCCAAAGGAGCTCTGGTAGCATAATGGTTACAAGTTGGATTGCTAACTTCAAGGCCAGCAGTTTGAAACGACCAGTCAGTCGTTCTGTGGGACAATGATGAAGCTTTCTATTTATTCTCATAAAGATTTACAGCCTCAGAAACTCTATGCAGGGTCTCTATGAGTTGGAACTGACTCCACGGCACACAACCACCTATGAGCCATATATTATTACAAGATTTGACTGGAATTTCATTGTATCAACCCCCAACATCTACCACTGTAATGGGTCCCCTCTATATATACATACATATTTAATTGGGGAAGTGAAGAGACTAGGACAAGGTTGGGGTAAAAATCTGGATGGAGGCCAAAGAAGTGAAGCAGGGAGAAGTGGGCCTCACTGGGACTAGGGTTCATGGAGTTGTGGCTGTCAGGGTTTCCTGCTCATGTATCTCAGTTGGGTCCCCAATCACCCCAGCCCACCCTTTTTAATTGCCACTATTACAAGCTTCTGAACTGAATTTCTCTTCTCCTCTGGGAGGCTGAAAGCAGA
>NW_006411326.1:0-693 GCF_000296735.1 Chrysochloris asiatica
GAGGCTTGAAGTTTTTCTTCAGTTTATTCATTGTGAAATGCCAAGCATTTTCTTCCCTTTTGATTTTCTAACTCCAGGTCTTTGCACATCTCATTATAAGACTTGACTTTGTCTTCTTGAGTTGTCTTTGAGATTTTATGTTCAGCTCTTTTACTTACTTACCAATTTCTTCCAGTTTCTTTGTTGTTGTTATTTTTAGGTGTCATTGAATTGGTTCTGACCCATAGCGACCCAGTATAGGGTTTCCAAGAAGCAGCTGGTGAGCTTGAATGGCAACCTTGCAGTTCAAATTGACTTTGCAGGCCAGTGAATTAACCCACAGTGTGACACCAGTTGCTTTGTTGTTGTTAGGTGCCATCAAGTCAGTCCCTACTCAGTGTAACCATATGCAAAACAGAACAAAACACTGCCCGATTCTGGGCTACCCTAACAATTGTTGCCACACTTGAGCCCCTTGATGCTGCTACTTGGCCAATCCCTCTCACTGGGGGTCTTCCTCTTTTTCTCTGACCTCCACCTTACCAAACATGATATCCTTGTCCAGGGAATGGTCCCTCCTGACAATATGTCCAAAGTATGAGAGACGAAGTTTGGCCATCTTGGCCTCCAAGGAGCACACTAGCTGTAATTCTTCCAACACAGATTGGTTCATTCTTTTGGCAGTCCATGGTACTTTCAATATTCTCCTCCAAC
>NW_006411326.1:1494-3039 GCF_000296735.1 Chrysochloris asiatica
CATGAGGTACAATGCTGTCTGTGATAGAATAATAAACATGCGCCCACAGAGAAGCCCAGTTAATACCACTATTATTCAAATTTATGCACCAACCACTAAAGCCAGTGAAGATGAAATAGAAGATTTCTACCAACTGCTTCAATCTGAAATCGAACAAACATGCAATCAAAATGTATTGATCATTACTGACAATTGGAATGCAAAGGTTGGGAGCAAAGAGGAGGAATCAGCAGCTGGAAAATATAGTCTTGGTGATAGAAATGATGCTGGAGAACACATGATAGAATCCTGCAAAACCACTGATTTATTCATTTCAAATACTTCTTTAGACAGCATAAGAGACAACTATACACATGGACCTCACCAGATGGGATACATAGAAATCAAATTGACTACATCTGTGGAAAGAAATGATGGAAAAGCTCCATATCATCAGTCAAAACAAGGCCAAGGGCAGACTATAGAACAAACCATCAATTACCCATATGCAAATTAAAACTGAAGCTGAAGACAATGAAAACAAGTCCACAAGAGCCAAAATATGACCTTGAATATATCCCACCTGAATTCAGAGATCATCTGAAGAACAGTTTTGATACATTAAACACTAAAGACCAGGAGAGTTGTGGGATGACATCAAGAACATCATACAGGAAGAAAGCAAAAAGTCATGGAAAAAACAAGAAAGAAGCAAAAGGTCAAAATGGATGTCAGAAGAGACTCTGAAACTTGCTCTCCAGCATAGAGATGCTAAAGCAAATGGAAGAAATAAGGAGGTCCAAGAGCTGAACAGAAAGTTACAAAGATCAGCTCAAGAAGATAAAGCCAAACATTATAACAAAATGTGCAGAGATCTGGAATCAGAACAGCAAAAAGTAAGAACATGCTCAGCATTTCTAAATTCAAGTTTCGACTTTCATTATTGAAAGAGTCTTTGGGCAAATTATTGAATGATGCAGAAAGCATCAAGAGAAGATGGAAAGAATACAGAGTCACTGTAACAAAAGGAAATGGTTCATGTTCAACTGTTTCAAGAGGTAGCATATGATCAAGAGCAAATGATACTGAAGGAGAAAGTTCAAGGTGCATTGAAGGAATTGGCAAAGAACAGGGCACCAGGAATTGATGGAATAAAAATTGATATCTTTCAAGAAAGTAAGGTGGCACAGGAGGCACTCACTCATCTCTGCCAAGAAATTTGGAAGACAGCTATCTGGCCAACTGATTAGATGACATCCATATTTGTGCCCATTCAAAAGAGACTTGACCCAACAGAATGCAGAAATCATAGGACAATCTCTTTGGTATCCCGTGTCAGTAAAGTTTTGCTAAAGGTACAGAAATGGCTAAAATAATACATTGACAGAGAACTTCCAGAGGTTCAAGCTGGATTCAGAAGAGGATGTGGAATCATCATTGCTGACATCTGATGGATCTTGGTTGAAAGTACAGAATATCAGAAAGATGTTTACCTATACATTATTGACTATGCAAAGGCTTTTGATTGTGTGGATCATGACAAGCTATGGACAACATTGCGAAGTA
>NW_006411326.1:3736-6504 GCF_000296735.1 Chrysochloris asiatica
TGGTGTTGGAGGAGAATACTGAAAGTGCCATGGACTGCCAAAAGAACCAATGGATCTGTTTTGGAAGAAGTGCAGCCAGAGTGCTCCTTGGAGGCCAAGATGGCCAAACTTAGTTTCTCATATTTCAGACATATTATCAGGAATGACCATTCCCTGGAGAAGGATATCATGTAACGTGGAGGGTCAGAGAAAAAGAGGAAGACCCCCATCGAGATGGATTAGCCAAGTGGCAGCATCGATTAACTCAAGTGTGGCAACAGTAGTGAGGTTGGCCCAGGATCGGACATTGTTTCGTTCTGCTGTGCATATGGCTGTTATGGGTCGGTACCAAATCAATGGCACCTAACAGCAACAACTGACATCCATTTTGGTTTTTACTTTCTTTCTAGTTTTTTTAATGACATTTTGCTTTCTTCATGTATGATGTCATCCCACAACTCCTCTAGTCTTTGACCATTAGTGTTCAAGTTCAGTGCATCAAGTCTGTTCTCAAGATGGTCTCTTGATTCAAGTGGAACATAATCACAGTAATATTTTATCTGTCATGGATTTGTTTTAATTTTGTCCACTTCAATCATAACCTGTGTAGGAGAACTGCTGGTCTATTCCAGTCTGCTTCTGGCCTAGTTTTGGCTGATGATATTGAAATTCAACATTGTCTCTTTCCACAGATGTAGGTGATTTAATTCCTATTTATTCCTTATGGTACAGTTTACATGTATAGACAACATTTTTTTTTATTGAAAAAGTTATTTGCAATTAACAACTCATTAGTCTTGGAAAATTCTATCATACAATCTCCAGTGTCGTTTCAATCACCAAGGCCATATTTCCCAACTACCAGGTCCTTCCTCTTTGTTTCTAATTTTCTCATTGAAATCACTAGTAATTATCAATGCACTTTTTTTTAAAAGCTTTTATTGTGCATTTAGTGGTCATTTACATGGGAGAACATCAGTTTTGCAGTCATCCTATCGTATTTCATATCCTTGCAATGATTACAGTCTGCTCCATACATCACCATTCTACATTATTTGTATCTATTCCCTCTGGTGTTTGTTTGTTTGTTTGTTTGTTTGTTTGTTTGTTTGTTTGTTTTTTGATGTACACAAAAACACTCAGGAATATATAATCATTTAAATAACCAAGGGGCACATTCTGCAAGCCTGCCTCATGGCCACCAGCACACAGCCTTTCTCTTTCCATGATCCTAAAGTCCTCAGCTGCTCTTTCAATGTCATCATCTTTTTCTCCATCTCTGGTGTCACTTCTTCTCAGTATAGAGACCCACATTCCACTCATGTTCTTCTCCTTTGATGGTCCTAGGGTCCTCTGTTCCTGGACTATAAAATTAACTACTCCCCACTTTATGTTATGAAACTTTTACTTTACAGTTGTGATGGTCACAATTAGTCATGATAATAATTACTCACTATTGAATCATAATAATTGTATCCCCATCTCTTTTCACCAGATCCATATAGAGAAGATAAAAACTATTCAGTGAGAATTCTACCTTCCTACACACACTCTAAAACTAAACTCCTTCTTGAAAACTTTTAGGCCAGCCACTTCATGACTTTATAGCCCGCCCTCCCCCATTTTAGGTAGCCAATGTCTAAGTTGCCCAACCCTATCAACCCTGTGTACAGAGGGGATATGTTTGATCATTGATGTGATGACTACTTCACTCTCACTTTTTTGAGCTACTACATCCATAAGTATAGGTCAAGTCCATCAAATTGTAGCAATTTACATTTGTTTCCTTTATCGAATTTCTTTATCTTCCTCTAGTCGAGTTCTGATCATTAAGCCACTGAAGCTAGGTCATATAGATACTATCTGCAAGTTTGGGTGTTCTTGACTCCATATCAGCTGGATGCTTCACTCTCAGCTCTAGCCCTCTGTGGTTAGGTCCTTGTCCACAGGTTTAAGAGTCCTCAGGTCTCACCACACTTGAGACCAACCAGCCCCTTCCTCTTCTCTCTTTCATCTCCAGGTCGACCAGCATCTATGGAATGTGGTCAAACTCAGCTCATATCTTCATTACTGCCTTTCTCCCTCTCCCACTCACCAGTAGAGATGGTCACCAGCAAGCTTACATGCCTGCTCATGTGTTCCCTTTGAGTTTTAGTCCTGGAGGGGGATTTGTCCTGAAGAGACCTGATTACTTGCCTTGATGCATCCCTGGTGAACAACTTGCATGTATCAATGCACCTTAATTGGATGTCTGATTAATCACAGGCTGCATAAGTTTGCAGAATTCTTTGTTTTCTTCATCATTGGTTTTAGTGATTGGTACATAAATTTGAATATTTGTCATATTAACTGGTCTTCCTTGTAGGAGTGTGTATTTAGCTTATAGCAGATGGCATTATGTTTCAAAGTATATCTTGAAATATTCATTTTAATGAATAAATGTAATGTCATTCCTCTTCAATCTGTCATATGTAAAATATATGATTGCATGACTCAAAATAGCCAATAACAGTCCATTTCTGCTCATTAATATCTAAGAGTCAATTTCAGATCACCAATATCTAGGATGGCTGAAAGTATCAAATACCAGAAAGATGTTTACCTGTGTTTTATTGACTATGCAAAGGCTTTCGATTGTGTGGATCATGACAAGCTAGGGACAACTTGTGAAGTATGACTATTCATGAAAACTTAATTGTGCTCATGAGAAACCTGTACATGAACTAAGAGGTAGTTGTTCAAACAGAACATGGGAACACTGAATGGTTTAAAATTAAGAAAGGTGTGCA
>NW_006411326.1:7724-10733 GCF_000296735.1 Chrysochloris asiatica
GGGTCTCTTGTGATACAGTAGTGAATAATTGTTATCAGGACTGATTGTGAGGGTTGGAAATGTAAAGGTAGATGTTTTATAGCAAGGAAGGGAATGATTAACTTTCCAGTCTAGGATCGGAGGTCCCTAGGACCACCAAGGGAGAAGAGTCAAGAGCTGGACCTTACCCAGAGAAGCAGCGATGCCTGAGATAGAGACAGAGATGATGACGTGGAGCGATGGAGCAGCTGGGGACTTTAGATCCAGAGAGGGAGAGTGACTGTGTGCTGAAGACTGGATGGGGGGGTGGGTGAAGGGGGGTAGTTTAGGGGCTAGGCTTGCAGGGTATACCCTTTGGTTGGTTGATGATGCATGGAAGGGATTGTAACCATGGCAATGAAACGATATACGATAGAATGAATGTAAAACAAATGTTCTCCCATGCAAACTATCATATAATTCACAATAAAACATTTTTAAAAAAAGTACCATGGACTACAAAAAGAACAAACAAATCTGTGTTTGGAAGAAGTATAGCCAGACATATTGTCTGGAGAATGACATCATGCTTGGTAAAGTGGAAGGCAGCAGGGAAAAGAGGAAGACCCCAATGAAATTGATTAGCACAGTGGCAACAGCAATGAGCTTAAGCATGGAAACATTTGTGAGGTTGGTGCAGGACCAGAAAATATTTTGTTCTGTTGTGCATAGGGTCACTATGAGTTGGTACCAGTTCAATGCACCTAACAACAATAAATGATCTTCCTTTCAGGCAATGGATATTAACTTATCACAGACATCAATGCTGTTTTTGATGATAAATGCTATGCCATTCCTCTTCAATTTATCATTCCTGGCATAGTAAACCATACAATTGTCAGATTCATAATGGTCAATACTGTCAATTTTAGCTCACCAATGCCTAGGTTATCAATAGTTATGCATTCCATCTCATTTTTGACAAATTCCAATTTTCCAAGATTCATACTTGGTACATTCTGTGTTTGGATTATTAATGGAATTTTACAGCTGTTTTTCCACATTTTGAGTTGTACTCCATCTACAAATGAAGGTCCAAAATTCACACCATCACAGTCAACTCTACATTGAGGTGGCAGCTTTTTCCTAGTCATATTTTGAGTGCCTTCCAACCTGAGGGCTAATCTAGCACTTTATCTGACAATATTCTGATGCTATTTTTTTCTTAATTTTTATTGTGAACTGAGTGATTTTACATGGGAGAACATTGGCTTTACACCATCATTTCATTGCAATGATTACAATCTCCATTCAACATCATTCAACAGTATTTTCTTCCATTCCCTCTGTTTTTTTTTTGTGTGTGTGTGTGTTTTTTTTTGGGGGGGGGGGCATGCACACAAAAAAACTCAGGAATATATAATAATTTAAACAGCCAAAGGGCACATTCTGCAAGCCGGCACCCAGTCACTCTCTTTATGTGAGTTCAGAGTCCTCAGCTGCTCCCTCTCTCCATGTTCTCATATTTGCCTCCATCTCTGGTGTCACTGCTTCTCTGGATAGAGAAGCTTATGCACTTATCCTTTGATGGTCCTAGGGTCCTCTGTTTCTGGACTGTAAGATTAACTAACTACTTCCCCATTTTTGTTACAAAACTTCTACCTTTATAGTTGTGACGGTTGCAATTAGACATGATAACATTTACTCACTATTGAATCATAAGAATCTTATCCCCATCTCTTTTCACCAGACTCATCTAGGCAAGATGAAAACTATTCACTGGGAACTCTATCTTTCCCTACACACTCTTAAACTAAACTCCCTCTTGAAGTCTTGTAAGCCAGTCACTTCATGCCTTTATCTCCCTCTTCATTTTAGGTACCCAATGTCTAAGATGCCCTTCCGTATCTACCCTGTATACAGAGGGGATAGAATCAATACTTGCTGTGAAGACTACTTTCTCAATTGGTATTTTGAACTACTACATGCATAAGTATCCACCACTCGTCTGTCAGTTTGTCGTACTGTACTGGATTGTGAGTTGCTGTGATTCTGGAAGCAATGCCACCGGTATTTTAAATATTGGCAGGGTCACCCATGGTGGACAGGTTTCAGATGAGCTTCCAGATAAAGACAAACTAGGAAGAAGGAGTGACGAACTACTGCCAAATATTTAGTCACTGTAAACCTTATGAATAGCAAAGAAACACTGTCAGATATATTGCGAGAAAATGAGTTCCTCAGGTTGGAAGGAACTCAAAATGTGACTGGGGAAGAGCTGTCTCTTCTGAGTAGAGTTGACCGTGATGACGAGAAAGAACTAAAGCTCATGGGAGTAAAGCTTGTAGGACCTTCATTAGCTGATGGGACACAACTCAAAATGGAAAAGCTCCATATCACCAGTCAAAACAAGGCCAGGGGCAGACTCTGGAACAGACTATCAATTACTCATATGCAAATTCAAACTGAACCTGAAGCTGAAGAAAATGAAAACAAGTTCACGAGAGCCAAAATATGACCTTAAATATATCCCACCTGAATTTAGAGATCATATGAAGAACAGATTTGATACATTAAACACTAAAGACCAGGAGAGTTGTGGGATGACATCAAGAACATCATACAGGAAAAAAGCAAAAAGTCATTGAGAAAACAAGAAAGAAGGAAAAGACCAAAGTGGATGTCAAAAGGAACACTGAAACTTGCTCTCCAGCATAGACATGCTAAAGCAAATGGAAGAAATGAGCAGGTCAAGAGCTGAACAGAAAACTTCAAAGATCAACTCGAGACGATAAAACCAAATATCACAGCAAAATGTGCAAATATCTGGAATCAGAAAACCAAAAAGGAACAACACGCTCAGCATTTCTCAAACTGAGGGAACTGAAGAAAAAATTCAAGCCTTGACTTTTGATATGGAATGAATTTTGGGGCAAATTATTGAATGATACATAAAGCATCGAGAGAAGATGGAAGGAATACACAGAGTCACTGTACCAAAAGGAAATGGTTAATGTTCAACCATTTCAAGAGGTAGCATATGATCAAGAG
>NW_006411327.1:0-997 GCF_000296735.1 Chrysochloris asiatica
TTTGGAGATTATGTGCAGGTCCAAGGTGCTGAGAAGATTGAGGTGAGTTATGTCCACACCTGGAGGAGATATGTGGTTGTGACATCTCATAAGCTGTGGATTTCACCTTCTTAGAGAAATCTGGTATTCCTGAGTGAGTCCCGACTAGAAAAGAGGCCAAGGAAGGCATGCCTGCCTGACTGCTTGTTAATGAAGGATGCCCAGTGTCTAAAATTAGTGTGTGCAGCAGTGGGGTATTATAGATGATTGTTCAATATGTGAAGCCAAACAGAATGTTCCCCAATATCTGCACAGGCTGGGGCCTCCATCAGCTCTCAGGATGATGTCTTCTCAGTCAGCATAGAAAGACTCTGAACCCTGTTTTCTTGTGGGAAATAGGTTTGTATAATGACAGGATGTCGCTAGGGGTGGTCCACACACCTTTATCATAGAGGAGATGTAAAGACAAACTGAGAACACCACAATCTCTCTAGTTTTCTATTCCTGTCCAGTAAGTATGACTCGATGTCTGTCTTGCATCCCTTTTTCTCAAAGGAACACAATGAGGCTTAGAGATGTGAAGGGACACCTCAATGGTAGGGACAGAGTTTCACTATGCTGTGGTGTAAAGGAATGTCACCCCAGGAGTAAGGGGCAGTGTGTATCCTGTGTGGTAGCAAACCTCCAGTATGTTGTCACAATTGTGTCCAAGGAGAAATGGTCACCGTCCATGTATCTGCCTGGAAGGCTTCCTCCCATCTTACAAAGGCTGCCAGTGCAGATAGTTCTAAATAAGCACGTCTTATTCATGTCTTGATCTGGCCTCCAGGCACACTGGAAAACACACAGGAGGGACATGTTGTCACATGACACACCATGAATTTCAGAGGAACACTCTGGGAATGATC
Organism: Chrysochloris asiatica; assembly: GCF_000296735.1. Lineage (NCBI taxonomy): Eukaryota > Metazoa > Chordata > Mammalia > Afrosoricida > Chrysochloridae > Chrysochloris > Chrysochloris asiatica. The sequence continues at coordinate 888 of NW_006411327.1, forward strand.
AGAAAGAATTCAAGCTGTTGGGATGGAAACTTGTTCTGGATCCTAAACCTGTCCAGGGAATGAGCTGCCAGTGGATCCCCTCTCACAGGAGAACAGTGTCAGTGGGAAGA
>NW_006411327.1:3723-4851 GCF_000296735.1 Chrysochloris asiatica
ATTGTGGAGCAGCTATGGGGTTGTAAATGTGGTCTCAGAAAGGCTTTTGATTTGTGTCAGAAAGGATTAATCACAGGGTTGCACCCAGGGCTGTGGACCAGAAGCCTCCACTGCCTGTAAATCTAAACATCACCTCGGTGTACACCATGAGCCTTCTGTGCTGGAGATCCATGTGGATGGTCAGGAGAGACCTCAGTCTATAGGTCATTGACTGCCCTTTGGAACGTCCGACAGTTGGCTGGAGCTCCAGTACCTGGACCAGACCAGGAGAAGGGTGGTCCTGGACTACCTCCAGCTCCAGTGTTGGTGTTGGGTCTGGGGCTGGAAGGGGCAACAGAGGAGACCATGAGCTTTTCATCATGCCAGTTCAATACCTGCCAACATTCCACCTCCATGAAGTATCCTCCGAAGATTTCCACAGCATGTGGCACTTTAGGATAAGCACTCGACCACAGAGACAGTTAGAAACAGATTGTCGATGCTTTGCACTCACCACGTGCTCCTAGAATTCCTTATACAGGTTTGTATGAGCATGAATTGACTCGATGGCACTTAATATCAACAAGAACACTTCCCATAGATCCTCCACCCATAGTGGAGGATGAGGTGACCTGAGCTCATGCCCAATGGCTGCTATGGGGTGCTCCCCAGTTCCTGGTGCCCTATACCTCTTTCACAAGCTCACATAGAATCCAGTGTGCTATTCTCACCTCCGTGCTGTCCCTTGTTGTCCTTCAGGCTGCTAAGCTGAGATACAAGATTGACGACATACCTCCACAGCTCAGAACTCGGCTGGTTGGCTCTGAGGAACTCCTCTAGCTCCTTCACAGTGCTGAAATGCAGGGGCTGATCAAAGTCTTCCCTGTAGTTTTGGAACCAACTTGCCAAGAAGTAGCAGATGGCTCTAGGGAATTGGGAACAAACCCAGAGTCAGAAAACTGGCCTTTCCTTCCATACTGTGGTGTTCTGGCACCACTGCAAGGAGCTAAGTCCCACCCTCACCCTACCTCCGTGAGGATCTAGACAGAGGGAGGCTTGGTAGCAGCTGTGCGTACACCTCAATGCAAGAGAACACTCCATCAATGGTCCTCCCAAGTGTCCTTCCTTAGGAGTACTGAATGAAGCCCT
>NW_006411327.1:7271-8107 GCF_000296735.1 Chrysochloris asiatica
AAGCAGTAATGATGAGGGACAAGGAGAAGGAGACAGGGTGCCTTCAGTGATGATTTGTCCTGAAGCAGCAACAGTAGCCTCATTGTCATCAACCTTCTCATCATCTTGCCTTTCCTACGTGACCCAGGAAGCCCTGCTTCCCTGACCCCAAACAGACAATGTCTCATGCAACAGCTTTCTGCCTCAACAGTTCTATCCATATTCCTTCCTGTCCCAATTCCCAGGAACCCCATAAGACAAGAGCTACCAGGGCTTGGTTGTGCTGTGAAAGGAAGAGGGAGGTGGTGCTGCCCAGGTGGGATCACAGTGTGACTTTGCCTCCTGCTCTGGGCCAGACTGTGTTACCTTTAGCTTATTGTAGGTCAAAGGCTGGCGTCGTCGAAGGTGGGCGCTCAGGCTACATGTAATCCTCCTAAAAAAGGAAGCCTATTTAAGTTTGTTATCATCAGATACAAAGAAACAAAAAGAAAACATGTTTCCTGTTAGAGAGTCAGCCACTCAAATGAGCTTTATTGGCTGTTTGCTCTGCCTGGTGACCAGGGTTCCAAGTTCTGTATTTTGCTTCGCCAAGGAAGTGATGTCATATCCTATGTCCCCTGACCTGGGCTGGAACTCCCATAAGACCTCATTCAAATCACCACTGGGTTGCTGAATGTTCTGCATTCCCCATGCCATCTAGCTAAGTGTATACAGTGACAACATCACACATCACAATAGTGATTTGGTGAAAGCCTGAGTGTAGCAGCGTTGAGTAGACAGAGCTGACCATACTCAAATTGATCCTCTATCCACTCTGGGGCGTTGAACAAGTCATTGTGTTTCTGATTCTCCCCAGT
>NW_006411327.1:12424-12855 GCF_000296735.1 Chrysochloris asiatica
CCTTTAGTTATCGACATGACTGTCCTGGTACAGCTGAGGACATCAGACCTGAAGATCCTCTTAAAGAGTGAGCCAAGTCTGGGAGGACAAGGGTTGCCTGTGTTTTTAGAAAGTGGGACCTGTGAGGAATTGTGTCCTTCTGGGCCTGGAATGACCCCAGGTGCTCACACCTAGATCTCCCAGGGAATGAGCTCATGAAGTCCCCACTTCCTAGGGCAAGTGCATTATGGAGCTACTTCAAGTGACCCCTTACTTGCACCCTTGCCCCCATTCATCATTTCCTTGAATAAGGAAAGATATTGGACTAGCAAGGATATTCATTCCTATGAGTGCCTTGGGGCTAGTAGTTAAAGAATAGATAACACCTAAAATATTATTTTTATTTTTAAAAAAAGTGATACCAAACAGTCTTCTTCAAAGAAGATAAAAAC
>NW_006411328.1:0-2509 GCF_000296735.1 Chrysochloris asiatica
TCATATCAGCTGGATGCTTCACTCTCAGCTCTAGCCCTCTGTGGCTATGTCCTTGTCCATAGGCTCAAGTGTCCCCAGGTCTCACCACACTTTGGACCAATCAACCCTTCCTCTTCTCTCTGTCTCATCTCCAGGTCAACTGGAGTCTGTGGAACGTGGTTGAACTCAACCCATTTCTTCATTGCTCCCTTTCCCTCTCTTCCACTCACCAGTAGACCAACATGGGCACCAGCAAACTTACATGCCTGTTCATGTGTTCCCTTTGAGTTTCAGCCTTACAGGGGGTTTGTCCTGAAGGGACTTGATTGCTTGCCTTGATGGAAATTATACAGTATTAGAGTGATGCAGTCAGTCAGTATGGCAGAGGTCGCATTTAAGAGAGCTTCACCTTGGTTTGTGGTCTCTGTTTTGCTTTCATATCAGCTTTTGTTTTCTTTCTAATTCCCTTAACTACTTTGTCTCAAGTCATTTCAGAAGAGTTAATGGTTAATCACTTCTTACCTGGTCTCAGATGTTTACGCACCGACATGGAGCATCTTTCTCCAGAGCATGAGGTGAGCTATTGTGGTCATGATGGCCCCCTGTGGTCCATCTGTCTGTCTGGGCATTACCTCCACAGACTTCCATTCTTTAGGTGGTGCTGTGCCTACTTTTTTAAAATCAAGCTTAATGCCATTTTATGGGTTTATTTGTTAGTTATGAAACCTCGGTGTCATTTTCTAAAGTGAGGATAGCACACTGCACTGCACTGAACACAGTGGCTATTTAATAAGATAATATACATGAAATGCTTTGTAGTAGTGATTACAAGTCAGGCTGCAAACTTCAAGGTCAGCAGTTCAGCTATTCCACAGGAGATAGCTGAGGCTTTCTGCTCTGTAAAGATTTACATTCTCAGGAAACCCTATGCAGGGTCACTATGAGTCGGAACCAACTCCAAGGCACACCACCGCCACCACCATCCATCAAATGTCTCGTAGCTGTGAAATGTTCTCTCTGACCATCAACTTTCTCAGAAAGAATGTTTCTACTTTCTCCATTTCCTCATAACTCTTTCATCCCATTCTGTTTCTCTACCTGTTTCCCTTCCTCTTTTCTCCAAGCCCTTGTTTGACCATTTATCTCCTATCATGTCTCTGCAGCCTGTTTTCTGCCAGCTTTTTCTTGGCCTAGTATCATGCTTCACTCTGCCTTGTCAAATCAAACAAAAATGTCCCTTCTTTCTCCATCCCTCACATTTCAAGGTTTTTTTCCTGAGACTCTGAACCCACTTTACCCTTCACACTGTCTGTGGGTACATCCTGTCCACTGCCCCTACACTGCTCATGTGGAACTGCTGTCCCTCAGCTCATCATAGTGACGGAACACTGCTCAGAGTGGCCCCAGGTTCCACGGAAGCATTTCTTGTTTTCAGACTGTGGCTTCTGAGACATAGCTCTCCCTATTTGTCACTGTGCTCGTCACTTCTTCTCTTGTTCTCTTCTTGTCTCACTGAAAACAATTTTTTCATTCGTTAGAATTACTCTCTGTGAACAACCTCCACACTCCTACCTAACTCACCTTCACCCTCGGCCTTGACCTCACCTCTGACCTTCAGAGCTTCCTTTCTAATTGCTTCATGTAAACTCAAACTGGTATTCCCATAGGCACTCGATCAAATTCAGCATGGCCAGTCAGCCCCCTTAAAATAACCAACCGATGACTCTATCCCCTCCCCTTTTGACAAATGACTTGCCGATTTTTACCCAAGTCAACTACTGTAAATTTTCACATATGGTGCTTCCACATAAATAGGGACACACACAGGAAAATACTACACAGGGGATGCAGAGTTGGCAAAAACTGTATAAGGAGTGCGCTGTTTGCATAAAACATCGAGCCTGAAAGTCCGCCTGAGAACCTCTGCTAAGGCTTTTCCTGTGCCTAGAACACCACGGCTTCATTATAGTCGTGCGAGATGTACCCTCCTCTGAGAATGTGCATTTCCCCCTCCCTCAGGTTCACAGAATTGAGTATACCTGTTCCGTACTGGGTCAGAGCCCTGCCTACAACAGCCTTAAATGTGAACACCATGAAGCCTACCCTGAATGAAAACCAGGCCTACTGCTGTTCATTGCAAAGCTATAGGACAGAGTAGAATTGTCCCAGAGGGTTTCCACGGCTACAGGCTTTACTGAGGCAGACTGCCACAGCATTCTCCTACGGAGCAGCTAGTAGATTCAAACTACCAACCTTCCGGTCAACAGCCCAGCACTTAGCCCACCGTGCCACCAAAGCTCTTTACCCCCTCCCCTCTTTTTTGTTTGTTTGATATTTTACTATCATTTATAGTTGTTTGCTATACATTCTTTATTTTTTTAATGTTTTATTATGAATTATGTGATAGTTTACATGGGAGAACATTAGTTTTACATTCATCCTATTGTATATGTTTCATTGTCATGGTTACAATCCCCTCCATGCATCATCAACCAACCAAAGGGTATATCCTGCAAGCCTGCCCCCCCCC
>NW_006411328.1:2984-11206 GCF_000296735.1 Chrysochloris asiatica
AATTGATTCCAACTCATAGCAACCCTGTATAGAATGTCCGAGGTGTGGCTGGTGGGCTTGAACTGTCGACCTTGTGGTCCACTGTGTGGTTGTGCAGCACCACAGCCGAACTTCGGAAACCCTGTGGAGCAGTTCCGATCTCTCCTATAGGGTCACTATACGTCAGAGTGGATGCAACGGCCTTGTGTTTGACACACCTTTACTAGGAGTAAATGTGTATGACCTAGTGTGCACATGCGCATGTCTGTGTTGTTATTAAGTGTTGTGGAGTCAGTTTGTGAGGAGCAGCTGGTGGCTTTGAACTGTTGACCTTTCAGTTAGCAGTCCAGCGCTGATCCTCCAGTGCCCCACCAGGCATACAGCTGCGTATACATTAGATGCTGGAGAAACTAAGGGAGAATGCGAATCAGACTTACAGATTGATTTGTTTTGTGACTGAGATCTTTAAAAGCTACTGATTTCTACACTTAGTCTAGCAATCTAACGTGAACTCCTTCAGCAAAGTAACTGCTAAAACTTAATTAACATTAATTTATGGGAACATTAGGACTTCTGATATGACGCTGTAGGATCAGCGCTGGACTGCAAACCACAAGGTTGGCAGTTCAGACCCACCAGCGGTTCCTTGGAAACCCTATAGAAGGTTCCTGTGAGTTGGAACCTACTCAACAGCACTTAACAACAACAGCAAGTGGGAATATTAAAAATTAAGTAAGAAGTGTAAACTGTAGAATGCCACTGTGTTGACTGTGTTTCACTGAATAATGTTCTTTTAATCAGGTTATTCTTAGTTCCATGATAAAAGAATGTGAACAAAAGATAGAGAACAAGACTGTCCAGGAACCGCAAGGGTAAGACACACGCTCTTTTCTCAAGGCTCTGTTTGTATCTGCCGTGGATAGGGGTTTGTATTCTGTTGTTTTGTCGTCATTTATGTGGAAGACCAGGATATGATTTAAATCCGTGTTTTTCAAATGCTGAGACATTAAGCGTCTCCCTGTATATACCTAAGGTTACTTCTGTTATATGATATTTTTAAGAAAAAATTTTAAAGACTTAATTTTTATGTTGTTGTTGTTGTTGTTGTTGTGAAGTGCCGTCGAGTCGGTTCCGACCCATAGCGACCCTGTATATGGCTTCCGAGGAGCAGCTGGTCAGCTTGAACTGCCGACCTTGCAGTTCAAGCAGCTCTGCAGTCTGGTGCAGTAGCCCACAGACAATGAAAAGTCTTTGCACTAATAGGGATGAACTGCCTGTGGAAGTGCTAAGAGTGTTAGTTCTACATGAGTCAGAACTTATCCATGAGTCAACAGGGTGGCCACAAATAAAATCACACTGTCCGCATCTGTCTGCTCTTCCTTGAACTTCAAGTGATCAGAATCCAATTCCTTTCAGCACTGACATCATAGCTTAGTAGGGATGTAGAAAAACGCTGCTGTGGGACACACAGTATAATAATCAGTCAGGAAACTGACTTATGTTGGAGAAAAGTTTGTAGGCATTTAGTTATTGACCTGGAGAAGAGACGACTTAGGGATTAAGAGAACTGAGCAGTATGGTAAAGGTGGTCATGTAGAAGAAAGGAAAACACGTGTAACTAAGGTGCAGCACTAGCACTGACAAGCAGAAATTACAGAGGTGCTTCTTTTCCCCCCAGGAAAATCTTTGTAAGTAAGTAATCAAAAAAATACAAAAATTTCTCATAAAACTGTGACTGGCCTGTCATTGTTAGCATTCAGAGGCCTTATGACTATCACTGAAGAATCGTGATTCCTGATGTCTAAATAATACTTAAGTTCCCTTCCAGAGCTTAGGATTCTGTGAGTCCTTGGGGAAATGAAGACCAAATCAGGGCATCTTCAGCATTTCACTCTATACTCTCTTTTCCCTAGGTCAGACTTAACTACCAACTCAAAGGTCAATCACAGTGCTACTTCTTGATGGTACTTCTCCAAACTACTAAACTAAAGACTACCTGTTAGGTTGTAGCCCTCTGCAATTTGGATCAACCAAATGATCCTGTGTTTGATACTGTATGGTGTTTTGTTGTGGTTAAGTGCAGTCAAGTCAGTTCTGACTCATTGCAACCTTGTATTGGGTTTCCAAGGACCATGCGGTGGCTTGAACTGCCAACTTTGTGGTTCAAAGGCCAGTGCTGATCCTACAGGTGCCATCAAATTGGTTCCAACTCGTAGAGACCCTGTGGACAACAGAATGAAAGACTACCTGGTTCTGTGCAATTCTCACAATCTTGATTATGTTTGAGCGCAGTAGGATAGCCACGGTGTCAATCCATTTCCTTCCTTTTTGTTGTGTTGGTAAGTGCAGATGAGTTGGTTCCAATCCGCAGCAACCCTGCATAGGGTTTCTGAGGAGCGACTGGTGAGCTTGAACCGCCAACCTTGCGCATTAACCCACAGCGCCACACCAGGACTCCAGTCCATCTCCTTGAGGGGTCTTCTTTTTCAAAAACCCTGTACTTTACCAAGCATGATGTTCTTTTCCAGAGACTGGTCATTCCTGATAACATGTCCTAAGTATGGCAACCTTGCTCAATAACCTGGCTTCCAAGGAGCATTCTGACGGTACTTCTTCTTAATAGATTGGTTTTTTCTTCTGGTAGTCCATGGTACTTCCAGTCTTCTTCACCAACACCATCATCCAAATGCACCAATTATTCTTGGTCTTCTTTATTTACTGTCAACTCTCAGATGCATACGAGGTGATTGAAAATGCCATCACTTGTGTCAGGCTCACCTTAGTCCTCAAAGAGGCATCTTTGCTCTTTAACACTTAGAAGGAGGTATTGTGAAGCAGATTTGCCCAGTGCAGTATGTCTTGTTTGACTTCTTTTGAGTGCTGATTGTGCATCCAAGTAAAATGAAATCCTTAACAACTTCACTCTTTTCTCTGCTTCTCATGATGTTATTTATTAGTCCAGTTGTGATGATTTTTGTTTTCTTTATATTGAGTTGTAATCCATACTGAAGGCTGTAGTCTTTGACCTTCCTCAACAAGTGTTTCAAATCCTCTTAGCTTTCAGCAAGCAAAGTTTGTCATCTGCATAGTATATGTTATTAATGACTCTTTCTCCAATCCTGATGCCCTGTTCTTTCAGCTTCTCAGATTGCTTGCTCAGCATACAGACTGAATAAATATGCTGAAAGGGTACAACCCTGGCACACACCTTTCCTGATACTAAGCCATTCTGTATTCCCTTGTTCTGTTCAAACAACTGTCTCTTGGTTTATGTAAAGGTTCCCCTTGAGTACAACTGAGTGTTCTGCAATTCTCATTCTTCACAGTGTTATCCATAATTAGTTATTCACACAGTTGAATGCCTTTGCATAGTTAATAAAGCACAAGTAAACATCTTTCTGATATTCTCTGCTTTCAGTGGAAATCCATCTGATGTCACCAGTGATATCCCTGGTTCCACGTCTTTTTATGGCTTCGGCTTGAATTTTTGTTATCGCCTTCTCTATGTGCTGCTTCAGCTGTTTTTGAATTATCTTCATTAGAATTTTACTTGAATGTAATATTGATGCATTGTTTGATACTTCACACATTCTGTTTGGTCACTTTTCCTGGGAATAGGCACAAATCTAGATCTCTTCCAATCAGTTGGCCAGGTAGCCGTCTTCTAAATTTCTTGACACAGACCAGTGAGTGCTTCCAGCACTGTCTCCGGTTGTTGAAACATTTCAGTTGGTATTCTCTCAATTCTTGGAGCCAGGGCCTTCAGTGCAGCTTAGACTTCTTCCTTCAATGCCATCCGTTCTTGATCATCTGATACTCCTGAAATGGTGAAACATCGGCCAGTTCTTTTTGGCACAGTGACTCTGCATTCCTTCCATCTTCGTGTGATGCTTCCTGTATCGTTCATGTTTTGCTCATAGAATTCTTCAGTATTGCAACCTGAGGCTTGATTTTTTTCTTCAGTTCTTTCAGCGTAAGAAATGCTGAGTGTGTTCTTCTCTTTTGGTTTTCTAACTGTGGGTCTTTGCACATTTCATTACAATACTTGACTTTGTCTTTGCTAGTTGTTCTTTGAGGTTTTTTGTTCAGCTCATTTACTTCATCATTTCTTCAGTTGGTTTTCGCTTCCCTACATTCAAGAGCAAGTTTCAGAGTCTCTTCTGACATCTGCTTTTGTCTTTTCTGTCTTTTTGTGTCCTTTTACTTTTTTCATGGTATGAGTGTCATCCCACATTTTATCTCCATTCATTAGTGTTCAATGCATCAAATCTGTTCTTGAAATAGTCTCTATGATAAGCATTGTACTGCAGACCATAAGGTCAGCAGTTCAAGCCTATTAGTTGCTCTGCGGGAAAAAGATAAGGCTCTCTGCTCCTGCAAAGACTTCCAGCCTCAGAAACCCTACACAGGGTCACTATGAGTCAGAACTGACTGAATGATACTTCACAACAGCTACACTAAAAGTTGTGTTTTGGCTCTCGTGGACTTGTTTCAATCTTCTTCAATCTCAGCCTGAATCGATGGCTTTGTTTTTGCTGTTGATATTGAGCTTCTTCATTGGCTCCACCCACAGTTGTAGTCAAAATGATCCCTATGTATTCCATCTGGCAAGGTCCACATACATAGTCACCATCTATGTTTTTCAGAAAGGCAAATGAATAAGTCATTGGCCTTAGAAAATTCTATCATCTCCAACATCATTTCTATCAACCAAGGCTATATTTTCCAACTACTCACCCCTCCTCCTCTTTGTTTCCAACTTTAACTTTCCGATCACCAGTAACTATCAATGCACCTTGATTATTTGATCAGTTTCTGCCTGAAAAAGTTGGTAGAATTCTTAAATTTCTAATTCACTAGCATTGAATAATTGTGATATTATCTGGTCTTCCTTGTAGCTGTATATGACAGACAGTATTGTATTTCAAGCTCAATCTTGAAATGTTCAATGTGTCATTCCCAGAATAGCAAACCATTGATTGTCAGATTGAAAATGGCCAATACCAGTCCATTCCAACACAACTAATGCCTAGGATATTGATCTTTATGTATCCCATCTCTTTATTGACAACTTCTGATTCCTTTTCCTAGATTCATACTTTGTATTTCCATTTTTTGATTTTCAGTGAGTGTTTGCAGCTGTTTCCTCTCATTTTGAGTCCTGCCCCTTCAGTTAATGAAGGTCTCCAAAGCTCTGTTCCACACATGTCAGTTAAGGTCGATGTCTACTCTGGAGGCAGCTGTTTCTCAGTCATCTTCTGAGTGTTTTCCGACCTGAAAGGCTCATCTTCCTGCCCTACATCAGACAGTGTTCCACGGCTATTCACAGGCTGTCAGGGGGCTAAGCCCTCAGAATTGAGCTGCCTGTTCTTTCTTCCAAATCTGTTCTCAGGCTGGAAACTCCACTGAAACCTCTCCTGTCTCCTATGGGTGACCATCTGGTATTAGAAACACCAGTGGCAGAGCTTCCAGCATCACAGCAAGACACAAGCCACCCCAGCTGGACAAGCTGACAGACTTGCGGGGACTAGATTCTCAGTATCATAAGCCCTGACGGCACAGCGGGTTAGGACTCAGTTGCTAACAGAAAGGTCAGTGGTTTGACCCCACCAGCTGCTTCCCTACAGACTGCAGCTGTGGAGATCCTGTGGGGCAGTTCTACTCAGTCATCTGTGAGTCAGGATCCACTCGCCAGCAATTGATTTGGCTTTTCATTGAATTCACACATCACACATTATAGTGCAACATGTTTATGGTTTTTATTAAAACTGTTTTCAAGATGGTAGTTACATGTTGCACTGATTTTTTTTTCCTTAATCAAACTCATTATAATTAATGTCACTTTTTTCCTTAAAAATACTGATTGAACTCATCTTTATAAAGGATGAGTTTTAACATGGTTAATATTACATGTTGTTGTTAAGGGTCATTGAGTCAATTCTGACTCATACCAATGTTGTATAGCATTTCTGAGGAGCAGCTAGCTGATGCTTATTCAGTGCTTATCCTGCAGCACCACACCAGAAGTCCATAATACATTGTTGTCAAGTTCTGTAGAGTTGGTCTTGACTCATAGTGACCCTGTATAGGGTTTCAAAGGAGCAGCCGGTGGATTTGAACTGCTGACCTTGTGGTTTGCAGTCCAGGGCTGATCCTACAGTGATACGACACACCAAGAGTTTATATGTTACAGAGAGCTGTTTTATAGGGCTTACAACTATGATAAGATGAGAATGTGCCAGAACTGATGTGAGTGAACAAGGTAAAAACTGGTACCTGAAGAGATGCATCTGCTTTCATGATTCTTTTTAATGTGTCAAGTTAATTCACAAAAATGACCAGAACCTACAGTTGGCACTAAAGCTGTTACTGTAGCTGAAGTTCTCATACCTGTTCAATTGTAGGTCATTTAAAAAGAGTGAATAAAGCAAGAAATCAGGAAAATAGAATATAAATAGTATATTTTATTTTAACTTAAAATACATACGTGTATTTACTTTTACCATTTTTGATGAGGACTAAAGCGTTTTCTTTAGTGTGAGTTTGCTAGTTAGAGTTGAAACTTCTTTTTAAAATAAATCACATCTATAATGCAGTTGCCTTTGATTTTCTTTCAGAGGATCCAGTTAACATATTTTATACTGAATGTAGAATTTTCCTCTATTTACAATTTTTCTCCCAATCATTTACATACAACAGCAACAAGCATACATACTTAATTCAACAACTTTAAGCAATTGTTTATCCGTTTTTTCTAAAACTTTCAACTTGGCTGATTAGAATAATAATTCTCTTTTCATACTTCATTTAAATATTCAGTTAAGTTATATAACTTACCTTTCACACTCATTTCGTGTGTTTACATAATAAACCCCAAAACTGAAGCCCACTGCCATTGAGTCTGTTCTACCTCACAGCAGTCTTCCAGAACAGAACAGAACTGCTCCGTGGAGTTTCTGAGGCTGTAAATCTTTACAGAAGCAGACAGCCTCATCTTTTTCTGAAGAGCTTCTGGTGGGTTTGAACCATCAACCTTGTGGTTATCAGCCCAACATTTTCCCCACTGTACCACCACAGCTCCTTATGGGTGAATAAGTACTGAAATTATACAGTATTTTTGTTTTAAGATTCTTATTATGACGAGTGAAAGTTTACAGGGCAGATCATCAGTTTTATACATTCAACAAATCATACACCTTGTTTTATTACAATGATTATAATCCCCTCCATGTACCATCAGTTAACAGTATTTCTCTCTAGTCACTTAAGGTTTATTTTTTTGTAATGTTTTATTGTGAATTATGTGATAGTTTACATGGGAGAGCATCAGTTTTACATTCATCCTATCGTATATCGTTTCATTGCCATGGTTACAATCCCCTCCATGCATCATCAACCAACCAAAGAGTATACCCTGTAAACCTGCCCCTCTCCCTCTCTGTGTCTAAAGTCCCCAGCCACTCCATCTCTTCATGTCATCATCTCTGCCTCCATCTCTGGCATCACTGTTTCTCTGGGTCAGGCCCTGCATTCCTCTCTTCTCTCTTTCACTTTAGTTTTTTTTTTTAAACACTCAGGAATATATAATAATTTACACCACCAAAGGGCACAGTCTGCAAGTCTGCCTCCTGGCCGCCGTCTCTTAGTCCCTCTCTTCCCATGAATCTGGAGTCTTCAGCTGCTCCCTCTCTCCACGTCCCCATCTCTGCCTCCATCTGTGGTGTTGCTGCTTCTCTGGATAAGGTCTCGCATTCCGCTTGTGCTCTTCTCCCTTAATGGTTCTAGTGTCCTTTGTTTCTGGACTGTAAGATTAACTACTCCCCCATTTTTGTTACAAAACTTCTACCTGTACAGTTGTGACAGTCGCAATTAGTCATGATAACAATTACTGTTGAATCACAAGAATCTTACCCCATCTCTTTTAACCAGACCCATCTAGACAAGGATGAAAACTATTCAGTGAGGACACTTTCTTCCCCCACACACTATTAAGCTAAACTTCCCCTTCAAACCTGGTCAACCAGTCACTTCAGGCCTTTATCATCCCCTCATTTTAGACAGCCAGTGTCTAAGTTGCCCATCCCTATCTACCTGTGTACAGAGGGGATAGCATTGATACTTGATGTGAAGACTCCTTCCCTCTCTGTTGGTATTTAGAGTTACTACCTCCATGAATATAGGTCAAGTTTATCAAATTGTAGCAATTTACTCTCATTTCCTTTATCAAAAAAAAATTTTTTTTT